>NW_026517612.1:0-22590 GCF_026319265.1 Colletotrichum chrysophilum | reverse complement strand
AGCTGCTAGGATTAATGGTGCTGTATATAGGAAAAAGAAAGCTGACCGTGTTGGGCGTGAATATTCGCGATAATGGCATCCTATTGGCTATATGTATGCTTATATAATATACCAAGCCAAATCAACCCAATATATCAAATATGAGGGGTCAGGAATTGTTTAATTGACAGTTGGGAATAGCTTCAATTGTTTGGTATATTTGTTAGTAGGTTTGATAGATTGGCTTTGGCGGCAGCGCTGTTCATACGGCGGACATGCCTACGGTAAATCTCCTGAACCACTTCGTAACAACGATGTCTAGAGACTGTGGTGGCACGTTGGTAACATAGCCGCAATTGGTGGTACCATGTCATTGGAAGGTGGGCGTGTTTGGGATGTTCGGGAATCGTGGGGTACACAGGGGTGAAGCAGTCTACTGCCCTTCCTTGGCTAGACAAGATCGAATAAGTTAGGGTTAATTCTTCTTCTTTCTCAGATCCATGACGTTCTGTCTGGATCATCGTGAGGGCACCATGTGGACGTGCGGGTAGACATCAGCACTATTCTTATATTATGCTCGACGGCGATGGATTTCCCTCTATTGGTTTTATCTCCGATTCTCGTTTGTTTGTTCCTAGGGCTACTGCGGGTCAAAACCGAGAAACATCTGACCCGACTATCTGATTAGACTATATTTAGTGTAGGGCCATGCGTAGAAAGGCGCCAGAATGTTCGAATGCCGGGCAACGGCAACGAGACCCGCGGCCCCCGTCTCCGCCATTGTGGGACCCGAAGACCGGAATCACCGCCTAAAGAAGTCACTCCCGCGTCCGTGAGCTACGGCATGTGGCGCGTCAAACGGTATGTGGGATGGCGGCCCTGAAACGACAAGGCCGACTCGGTGCTTGCCGATTGTGACCCGGGAATTGAGATTACGGGTCATGCGAGAAGTTGCCGATCCCGCGTTGGCATGCCCCACAGCGGAGCCGATGACGCTACTCAGGGACAAGAACACTTCGCGCCCTTCCGCGAGATCATCAGCTGACTTGGAGTCTTCGACCTTACTCGTGGACTGGTGATAGCTTAATTAGCGGCCGGCATCAGCAACATCTCAGGAACTAGAAGAGACGAGCTACGTGCGTCTCATCAGAGAATCATTGTATCGCCATGGGGGCTCGTACAAGCATTGCTGACTGTTGCTAACTGATGAGATTGTGGAAAGCTGATTGCAACTATTCACTGGTAAAAAACTGTTCAAAGCTGAAGTCTCTGACGAAGGCGGCCAATACCACCTCATAAATGCATTCCACAACAACCATGGACGGCCTTGTGCCTGACTGAGGGACATTATTCAGAGAAGTCTCAGGACGGTAGAGGTTTGTACACTTAAGTAAACGACCTCTCAAACCTCCACGACATCATGATCCGTTTATCCCAAGCTAAGAGGCCCTCATCCCACCATGATCAAATCCCCTGAAGCGCCGCGCACAGCTCGACCGTCTCCACTCGGGCGAGAACTGTCATATTCACTCCGTAAGACGCTCCCTCAGCATCCTGATATGCATCCTCAGCCTCTCGTCTCCTTCCTGCAGTTCGATATCTTCTAGATCTTGGATGATAGCAGAGATCTCTGCGGCCGTGAATACAACGCTGCCGAGTAGGCTCTGGGCAGCTGCTGTCGACGTCAAAGCAGGCGAGCTGGAGCTTTGGACGGCATCGCAAAGTTCGAAGTTTGCGGTGGGAGAGGAGAAAGACGGAATCTCCGGCTCCGCCATCACGTCATAGATGTCGTAGTCCCACGGGCGTGCATCTTTTGTGGGAGTACTCTGGGAAGGAGGTTTGTCATTGAGGGACTTCTTGACCGCGGTAATTTTGCGCGGGTTCTTTGCGGAGGCCTGGAAGAGTTTTAGTGACAAAAAATACAAAAGCCAATTGAATAGTGTGCAAACCCTAGAGTTTCGCGCATGGCCAGAATGTCTTGCATAGCGGGTGGGGGTAGGCGATGCGGGCGGATCACGCAAGAAGATTGAAGAAGTTGACGTGGGCGCCGTGAGAAGGGTCGTGCGACGCCTCTTGCAACTCGAGGCACATTTCGAGGGACCGCCAAGCGTGACAGGGCTGGTGGCGATTTCATCCTCTGACGAGCACTCAATCAAGGCGTGATCCTTTTGCGGACTGGGCGCAGGGGTAAGTTTAGCGCTGCCGGGCGAAGTCGCATTCTCAAGAGACACCATTATGGATGGATTTGAACTCGGTGAATGGTATGAAAAGGAACGGCAGTGGTTGAGGTATCGTAACGAGCAGAAGGGCTGATTTTCTGAGGGTGGGATAGGCCTTGTGTGTTGCGGGTAGAACGAATTATCCAACTCTTGGACAATAAAGTTGTTTTTATCTCGTTTCTTTTCTGCACTTGACCTTTCTTGTATACCCAGTTCACCAAAGCAATGGTGTGGGAGCAAGAGTTGGTTTCCGCATTGATGACTGAGTGTCTAGCACCAGCAGCACTTCAACTTCAGCTGGCCCAACTACCTACCGAATCAAATTAATACGAGCCTCCTTCATTAGGTATAGAATATACGGAAAGACGCCCGCGTGATCCTGCCTAGCGCTGGTTCCTCTTATTTCAACAGCCCTTCTCATGCAAATGCTCAACAATAATTATAGTGTCACACTGCGGGCGTAAAGTGATTTCGACTCAATCTTGCGATTCGGAAGATGAACAAATTCTCGAGCACAACGACATCCCTACGTAACAACGCCCAGATCACCAACCCTGCAGTCCAGCTGCCCATTAAAGACCTGGTACCATGTCCTCCTCTTACGTTTATCAAGAGTTCGCTGCCGCGCTGCCATCGTGGCCCTGAGCCACATTCTCTCTCTGAGCACGCTTCCTTCTGCTGACCAACAGAAGATCGATGTTCTTACGGTTCTTGGCGATCAGCACCGTCCTTAGCAGGCTCTGAGGAGATTTCTTGGCCCGTTTCGACCGGTGTCCGCGTGGCCTGGTGGTTCCGTGAAGAGTTAGCATTTGTCGTTCCTGCAGAAATAAGTCGATACCGACAGTGCTTTGATATCCCGATTGTCAGCTGGCACAAGCGAGGCAGCCTGCTTCTCGGGCCTCGCAGGCTGCTTTTCATGTTGTTTCTTAGGAGATATCTTCCTCTTGCGGCGGATGGCGATGATTCTTGCTTTGAGCTCACGTCTTCGACGTTGGAGAAAAGCTTCTGCTGCTTTGGCCTTTTCGACATCGTCCTCCCACTTCTCCGTCCACTTCCCGAAGAGACTGCCGCTGGTCTCCTTCATAGCAACGTTGTGACTTGCTTGGATCGTTCGAAATTGGTAGGGTCGGATACATGTAGCGATAATGCTAGATGTGGGGAACTTATGGGAAGGAACTTGGAAGTTCACGACTTTCGACGTATTTGGAAGGAACACAAAAGATGGGTTAAGGTATTTGTTATGCGGCGACTGCTCGTATGCATGGGTCGCAATGCTCAGGAAGAAGTCGAAAAAAATCGGAGAGGAAAACAGATGAGGTTTGAAATCTGAGAGGGGAAGATATTGAGATGGTCCGTTGCGCGTCCCGCTGGTCGTTTGACGGGGAGATGGGAATAGCTTCAGCACAGTAAAAATATACTGTGCACTGTGCAAATATCCCTGGGTCTAGTGACTTTGCTGCAGATCTTGAGACTGCCTGATGAGCGGCGGGGAGTGCCTGTGTAGGCACAGTGCTCTTTAGAATCCACCACCTTGACCCACAGTGCCAGAGGAGGCAAGTGACAATGCACGAAAGCGCAGATCAGGAGAGAGAAAGAAGCCTCCTTGGAGAGGAAGGAGCGACTTGTGTCGTGTCCTCGCTCCTGCCCCCAATTGGCATTGCCTTCAGGTACTTCACTGAATCACGTCACTCACGTCACCCACTTCACTCCAGGTCGCTCGCAAAAGTCTCGCTCAGATTCCACTTCCATCATTTTACAAATCCGTCAACATCAGGAAGGCAAGCTGGAAAACAACCGGCGGCAGATATGCTAACGACAACATCATCACTAAACAGCATCCTCACTCGAAAAACATCAACATGGTCCGTCTCATCACCGCTTGCGACTCCTGTGATGACGATTTCGTCTTGATCTCATATCAAGACCACGAGAATTCCTTCCGGCAGAAATTTCAATGCCCGGGAAGGTGAGAGAATATTCCAATCCATCCGTCTCTCCGAACTTTTCTGATGATAGTCAGGTCCAACTACGCATATCCATCTCTCGACACAGATAAGAGCGACTTCAACAATGACCAATACAACAGCGCAGAAGGCAACACTGTCAGTCCCTTCGCAAGGGTAATTCAGCTATCCAAGGCTCTGAACCAGAACAGCATCACAGCACTCGCCCACCCTGCACTGACCGTCACTCAATTCCTCCAAGTTGTCTCGAGCATGGCTTGCAAAATGCGCTACGGCAACAAAGACGAGGACATCTTTGATGATGATGAAAAAGACTACGATAGTATCCTTGAGCCAGGTCCTTTAGTTCGAGGCCATTCTGGTCTCCGCGGCTTGTACTTGCGCCAGAGGAAGCCACTGGACCCCGCGTGCGACAACGGAGATGTCACTGGCCCAATGGTCACCCCACAAACCCCGACGCAAAGCAAGTTCAAGCAGACAATGAGGAGAATGAAGGACTTTGGTTCAAGAATATCTCAATGCTAAGTGCCGCAAAGCATTCAGTCGATTCTCGATTGAGATCTAGCAGGAGACATCGGCTTGGTCAGAGGGTTAAGGGATCCTGCTAAGGACACCTAGATTGATAGTTTCACTAGTCATCGGGAGCTGGAGGCACTTTTTACATTCAACAGGGAGATTTAGACCGGATGGGTTGTCTCTCGGAGGCTGGTTGCATCACTGAAGATGCAGAAGTCGCTATAATTTAGTTTCTCCCAAGTTCTAGATGATTCATCAATGGTCACTGATTGACACTGAACCTCCCTTTTGAGCCCCATGCTGAAACCGCCAGTGACCTATTTTGCAAAGAAATTCACAGCTGAAGCATCCCCATTGCCGAGATAAAACACCAAATCGATTTCACCTTCATCACCTGGAGCTGCATCTGGAAGCTTCCATCCCACGGATCCAAGACTACTCCCACCACATCCTTGAGTATAGCTTATTAACACATTTCCAGAGCGTCTGTTGAAAGCAACGACTTCTTTGCGTTCTTTGGCCGCTCTTGTCCGCAGCAGGTCGCAAACCTCTCGGAGATGTCGCTCCATCCGAGTCGAGGTTCCAAACATGGTCTTGTGTAGACGTGTCAGTTACCAGCACATTCAGACTTTGAAACATGCGAGAGGAGGGTACAATCGTACCTCATCGGCTACCATAGCCATTCGTGTTGTTATGACGTGGTCAGTAAATGACTCCGAGTGCTCAATCTCACGCAGACATCTTCGCTTGTAATGCAGCGCTTGATGTGTGAATCCTGACTTCCAGCCCGGAGCGCGGTCAGCTATATACCGACAGGTCAAGAGAAACAAGCTATCGAGCATGCCGCTGTCCCACAGCGCAGTTTGAACCCAGTACATAGTGACGCAATGCCAGAACCTATCGAGATCTGATATATACGACATCTTTGGATCCGGAAGGTATGACATGGCTTTCAGCACTCGGTGCTGAACGACTAGACCGTAAGGTTAGAGGAAATAAGCCCAGATCCATCCTGAAACTGCCACTTACAAACCCTGATCAGCTTATCCTCATTTGGAGCCAGTGATCTAAGAAACGAATCGAAAGGGTCGAATTCCTTCGGCCACAGTATGGATTGAAAATATTGTTGGGGTATGGGCCCTCGTTGCTTGACCAGGGTCATCGAATGTGGCTTTTTGTCATCCGAGCTGTCACTCTCGGGACGAGGATGGTGACGCTTGACGGACTTCTGCCGACGAGCATGGACGGTCCGAGCTGCGTGGGAACGGATCGTGGTAGCGCATGCTGTTATCTCTCCAGGATGAGAAAGAGATACAAAGACAAGGTTATTGGCTAGGTTCGCTAACGCCGCATCCTCGCTTCCAAGGGCAGGCATGGTGGAGATCTGGCACAGCTCACGACTCGCTGCTCACTGTGTGAGTTGGTGTCAGCGTTTGGCGTTCTGGGCAGACGAGCGCAGGAAGGGATGTCAAGTGGTAGGTTGTTGTTCGTCGGACCGGGCAATCTTATCCACCCGTTCAGCCGACTTATTAGTTGGGGCTTAGCTTTCAATAACCAATGTGCAGGCCTTTGATCGTTCAGTTGTCAGGGAAAGCCAACCTGTTTCTATATCCGGACTCCAAGAAGGGGTGACTGTGCCGCTCTGCGACATCCTGGTCTTCTCAGATTTCTGTTGGTTGGCGGTTAAAGCGGACATATCCCTGCACTAGCTGCATACAAACCATAACAGGAAGTCGCCCTGAGCAATCAAAACGCCGTGTTACCCTCAATATAGCAGATGGACCTATCTGCGATCAGTGTCAAGGTTCTGGGTGGTCTCGCGACATGTCCAGGCGCCCAACGAAAATTTTCAGTCAGGTACTAGCGTCGGTCATTGGACACGCCACCTCTTTGTAGTTTTGTTCGGGGGTTTGAGGTAAAGAACATCGGCATCTTTGTGCCCGCTGGACTGCGTTCGTGACAAGAATAGGACAGATCCGGAACAGCGGAATGAGCAAAGTTACGAAGACGCCACGGTAAGCAATGTCGAAGTGGCAACAGAGCAAATGATCCACGAGAAATATCAAATGAATTGATTAGAGCAGTCGGCAGGTCTGCATAAAGAAGCGAGTTGCGTGATTTAGCGGCACTAAATGTGACCGTCGTCTAATTTCCTGAGCCTTGACATTCATCGATGATTGCGAATTCCATGGAAGCTCCACGACATTATAAACCACCGGCCAACCAGTTGCACATGATCCCCACTTCATTGAAAGAGGCCAATGGGAGTTCTGTGTTGATCACTGATCAGCGACTAAACTTGAAGTCAATGATTGGGCATATACTTACGGTGAAAGGATGCATGAATCAGTCCATCTCAAAGAGATATCTTTCCTCGCAGTCTTCGCATAGCTCCAATGATGTAATGCGCCTGCTGGCGTTGCAATTGGCGTACTGATTGACAAGCGAGCACACCCGGCGCATGTTTATCTCGTCGTTGAGCGTGGGCTGTTCCCACGGTCGGCGAGCATGTTGTACTACGAGCTGGATGATGCTCTGTGTGCCCCCGGGGGCATGCCACAAGGAAGTATGTCTCCGTTGAAGCTGGTGAAGCGCGCACGTTGGACAGCCCTTGTGGTCGGGGATGAACGAAGTCACGGCGGGCGCCGATGTGGATGCCGGCAGCGGTGACGGAGCGAGACCACCTCCAGTCGCTGGCGAATCCGGCACCGGTACCGGAACCGGAACTACGAGCGACCGAGGGGCATCGGGGCTAGAGCCCGGGCCGTGGCGGGAGACGGGCCGGTTGGGTGAGCACTTGAGGTCGTGCAGCGGGGTCGTGGCGTTAGCTTCAGACGGTGTGAAACTGTCCCTTCTCTTGGTCTGTCCGCGAGTGGAAAGCTGCTCGTTCTCTAAGCGTCCCATTAGAGTCAATGGCCGGAACCTGCTGCAAAGGCAAAGCAAACGACTGCAGGAAAAAGTTCTGGAGGTTGAGAGCACATTGCCCCTGAGTGCAGTTGGGTCCACAAGTAATCTCGCTTGTAAGCATCCGTCTTCATTCTCGACCCACCCCGTTTCCCTCCGTGAGAGCCGAGTAGGGATTGTCCCTGGATTTTGGCCAACGATTCAAGTCTGATTGCCAACAGTGACTGACAAGTATGCATACTAGGAGGATGCCGCAATGGCTTTGAATTTGAATTGAAGCTACCTATTGATATGCTCTTTCTTTCTTTATTTGGTTTTCGTATGTTGTTTTTCTTTATTCAGCGAAAACACTCAATACTGGTTTTCAAGTTCAAGACTGTGAATAATGAACAACGATGGTCTGCCCGTGTTCCCTCGTCCTGGCAAATGCCGTTCATCCCGGTTCAAGTCTCTGATTGAGAGGCACACAGTCTAGCGCAGGCTCGAGGGAAGAAGAGACTCTTTGGCGTGTCCTGGATTTATTCCTACTACACTTCAAGAAGAGTGGGGTGAACATGGACCGTGGATATCTCAAGGTACACGACCTATGCGAATTGAGTGAGCTTTCTAGAATGGCATAAGGCTTGTTGAGTACCAACTTACTTGGGAAAGTCCGGAAGGTACTCGCCAGACCCGACTCACTCTCATGTCGTCCAAGCGCATATCTCAACAACAGATCGTGCATGCTGACCATCCAGTAATACCTTTGGCGACCTCAAAATTTCTTCGTATATTACGAGCTGCCTTTGGCAAGCATTCTCATAAAATTGTGGATGATTTCTCTCTGCACATGAACGAAACAACAATGGAAAGACCAGATTATGGACGGGTAGTTACGGGCTATGGAGTAACTCATTCCCGGAGTCGAACATCCGAAACAGCCTGCATCACAACGACAAGACTATCTGAGAGAAGCCAGGTCACGACAGTGGAGCGCCTTGGCGAAGAAGTACGATTGCGAGATTTTAGGAATGAATAGACTTGCCTTTTTTTTTTTCCGAAGTCTAGGCCCCAAGATCTGGGACAGGGATGTGTCGGACGGTCCAGCGTACGTCCCGCGCTCTTCAAAGCCGGCCAGGATTCGGATCGGCTCAGTTATGGGGCAAGGCGCTTCAGAAAGCCCCCAATCTCGGGTGTCTCCTCCGACTTGACGGCCCGGAAGCCCGGTGGATCGATCGGCGGGCGATCGCGCACTGGCCTTGGTGCTGAAAGTGCTGCGAGGCAATTGACCACCAAGGGTGCGTGGGCGCAGTGCACGATAGTACCTTAATCTAGGCAAGCATTGCAAAAGACTGGACAGGAAAAAAGAATAAAACATTGTTTTCATCTTCACGTCTCCGAAGCGAGCAAACGACTGAGGTACGGTACCTAGGTCAGGTAATGAGAGTAAGGTGCCTCCCTCCGTAAGTGTCCCGTCTGCAGCGACTGCGAGTCGGCCCCCACGCAGCCGAGCCAATCAGTGTGGCCTGGACTGTCGCGCTATGGCACCTTATCATGGCTCAACGTCACCTGCCCTTTTCGTCCATTGTTGCGCCCACGAGCTTCATCTCCGCCGGTGCCGGACAGCCGCCGTGTGTATCACGCCAACGCGACACCCTCATAAACCCCGCGCGTCCATGGTTCTCAATTGCGCCAAGAGTCGAGCCACTGTATTCCCGCATCATCTTCACCCTCGCTCACCATGTCATGCGCAGGGAGCCGTCTGCTGAGGGCCCTTGTGGTCGGACTCGCGACGGCGGCATCAGTCTACGGCACCGTTCTGCAGGCCCAGCCCGCATCGCAGCATGAAGCCAGATTCATCGGTTCCCGAACCCCCGCCAAAGAGAATCGTTTGGCCAGAATGGGGAGGCTTGCCTACGAGATGGATACCGCTGCCGCTCCCGCCCTTGCACCGGCCACGACGCCCCTGCTGGAGTGCTTCCAGGTTGCCCAACCTGTTCTTCATGCCGAAGGCGAATCTGTCACCATAACTCTGATGGATCACCAGTTCGCCAACAGCTACGGCTCCCCATTCGTGGGCGACTACACGCCCCCTGACATTGAGTTCGACCGCGTCGTCATCAACTTCACTGTCGAAGTCAAGGGTCGCCAATTCGACCGATGGGGCACCGTGTATCTAGACAATGTGAACATTTTTTCGACTTCCACCGCCGAGCCCACCCAAAACGGCATTACCTGGACTTGGCGAAAGGACGTCACCCCGTACCTCTCGCTGTGGAGGGAGCCCCAGACGCTGATTTTCCAGCTCGACAACGTCATCACCGACATCTACACTGGCTTATTAAACTCTACCCTTACCGCAACATTTTTCAAAGCCGACTTGGAAACCGAGCAACCACCCGCAGACTTAATTTTGCCGGTATCCGCCGCGAAGAGCCCTGTTACCGCAAGCTTTTGGACGTATCCCGAGGAGAATGCCAGCGTCGCCCTGAATTTTCCCAGAAATGCGAACAGAGCTGTGTTTTCGGCAAACGTGAAAGCTCAAGGCAATGACGAGTTTTGGTGGAGCAACGTACCACAATCTGCCGTTAACGCATTCGAGCCAGACGTTGGCACGTACCCGGGATACTCGCCGTTTCGAGAAGTGCAGATCCTGATTGACGGAATGCTAGCAGGTGTTTACTGGCCGTACCCAACCATTTTCACCGGTGGTGTCGTGCCGCAATTACACAGGCCCATTGTCGGTATCGATGCATTTGACTTACGGGATCACGAGATCGACATCAGTCCCTGGTTACCGCTGCTATGTGACGGAAAAGAGCACACTTTTGGCATACAGGTTGTGGGGCTCAATGATGACGGGAAAATGGCAACCTTGTCCAACACCACTGAAAGCAGCTGGTATCTCGTCGGCAAGGTCTTCTTGTGGCTCGATGACGAAGGAAGCATAACAACAGGCGTTCTGGGTAAAGCTATTACAGAACCAACGATCGGCTTTCAGCAGAGCCTGAGCCAGAACGCAACCGGCTTCAATCAGACCTTGGATTACACGATTTCCGTCAAGAGAGATTTTGAAATCTCTTCCGCACTGAAAACTCAGAAAGGAAACAGCACAGCCACATGGTCTCAAAGCTTAGAATATTCTAATGCGGGTGGATTGTACTTGAATGGATACGGCGGTATCAATACCTTTGTAATCACCGGGAAAGAAGCGGCAAAGTTGACGGGTCGGCAATATGAGACGAGCTTCTCATACCCGCTATTTTGTAACACAACGACGCAGTATCTTCCGGCGGGCAACCTAACCTTATGGGCCCGGCTTGACCAAGGCCTCAAGATCGAGATGAGCGGAGATGGAGTCTTTCCCACTGGTGCCGAGGCCTTCAAAGGCGCTTGGGTCGGAAGTGTCCTGGAAACAGAGAGAAATGGAACTGCCAACTACTCCCGGTATGGTGACAATACTGTCACCACCGGGGTTGGGCAGACCAGGCAGCTTTTCGGCTTTAGTGGCTTGGATGGAAAGACAACGAAAGAACTGTACTTTAGAGATGTGAGCGCATTCAACAATACTGTGACAGCAAACCATGAAGTAGTTTACACGTAGCTCATAGAAGGCAATTGGGCTCCTAACTATCTACTTACGATTGCATCATTACGTACTCGTCGCCCACACCGTTCTTCGTGTTAATATGAGGGCCAAGGTGCCAGAGTCTGCGAAGACCAAACATGGTCTGAATCTCTCGTAAGAACCACAAGCGTCAACCCGCAGCTATCCCAACTGCGACCGGAGTATGGGAGCCTGATAGTCACCATCTCTTTGTCTCTTGGAGGGTTTCGAGCGCCAGGAAGCGTCGTTTTCATCGCCATCCTCGATCTCTTGGGTGCTGTTCCCGGGCCACTTTGCAGGGTTCTTGTTGTTCCTGTCGTAGACCTAGACGTCAGGTTGCGATATGTATTTGCGGCGACCGCCTGACCGGCGCTAACAGTAGAACACGGTTGTCGCAGTTACCTGCAGGGCGACTTCCCGCTCCCAAGTTGTCGCGTCATCGGGATGGAGGACTTCAAACTTGAATTGGTCGGATCTGGTGCTTGACTTGGTCTTGAGACGGCGATGGGACTTGGTCTTGATCACACCCGGTGTTGCGCTTCGCAGAGCACAGTCGGCGCCTTCTCGAGAGATCTGGTTAGCAATGTACGCAAACATTAAAAGAAAGCATGGAGAACAGTAACCTTTGTTAGGTGAGTTGTTGCCAATTGGGCTGTGCATGTTGGCGGCTCCTAAGGGGGAAAGACGTTGGGAGCAACAGAATGGTTGCAATCGAAAAGAGGCGCGTCGCATTCATCTCAGAACAGATGGACAGAGTTATTAGGGACTCGATGACTGACAGAAATATGAATACTTCGAGCAGGCAAAAACAAAGAGGGCGCAGAGGACGTGGCCACCGGCTCGGCCATGCAAGGCTCTTTTGTTTGCGGATGCAGGCTTTTCAAAGAACCTGCTAGACTGCCTGGTGCTGCCACCTTGGCACTGTGGACGGCCACTTGCCGCTCTGCAGGATACACGAGGCATTCTGTAGGTGAGAGTCAAGGCTTGCTGTCGGTCGTGTCCAAAAGAAAGTCATGCAACTGGCACGAAGCTCCCCAATCTACTGGAACCAGATGCGTGTGGTACTGCATAGGTCCACGGGCGGCCGCACCTGAATCCAAAATTGCTGGGCCACCATCCTACCTGTCTTCTTTCGGGACTTGTCGGCTGCGAGGCAAAGTACTGAAGAAGATGGGAAAAATCGATATGTATTACTTGCTCTTAAAATGCACGCTACACAATGTGTCCCTCGCAATCCTGGCTCCAAGCACAAAAAGCAATGGTCCTCCCAGCCCTGCCACTCCCATGGATGGTCAAACAGTCTCACTAATGGCTGTTCTCCGTCTTCTTGTCGTCACTCCCCGGGCCAGTCTCGGAGTTTGTCGTTGCTGTTGTTGTTGTCGTTGTCGTTTCTGTGGTCTCCTCGTGCTGAGAGCCTGTCAGCGAGTTTGTTGTAAACGTTGTATCGCGAGAACATACGGGTTGAATAGATATTTCGGTCGTGACAGTGATGCCGGATAATCCGGACAAGAATCCTCCTCCGCTGTGCTGGTGCTCCGATTCATCCGCAGCGTTCTCTTCGACGTTGGTGGTCCAGCAGCGCGACCGCTCCTCCGCGCGCGTGGCCTCGTTCTCGGGGATGGTGGACATGATGGGCGGAACTCGCAGGTCGCTAGCTGATTCTGTTAATGCAGCTGCTCGTACGTTGTGGCGGAGTCTGGTCTCACGGATTCTGCTGATCAACTGATGAGTGCGATTCGGCAAGGACACGTCGGTCAAGTCCACAGTTTTCCCGTCCGTTCAATAATACGTAGGTCGGTAAGGTAAGGTAGGTAGTGTCGAGGATGATGTTGACAGGTTTTTCAACAATCGCGGCTTCTCCACGGGAGCTTGATCGGCAACGGTTTTTGGCCCCGGCCCGTCAATACCCTTGCAGATCGAGCACGCAGCGACCACGGCGAGGTTCGTGTCTGGCCGTTGGAAAGGGAGAATCCGCTTTCAGAAATTCCCACCCGGCTCCATTGCCAAGTTAGCGAAATGAGTTTCCAGTCTCAACCCCTGATCAGCAGCAGAGAACCCCCGCAAGTTGTCTCGTTACCATCCACTCAGACACACTGGAGCTGCGGGCGGATTTGATCCCAGCCAACATTTCCCAACGGTCGACGTGCGGCACCAGAATTTGCGGAGTTGAGGCTCCGCCGCAGCTGTTTGTGTGTTTGTGGTTGGCCGATGTCGAAATGGGGCTCTCACTTCCCACTTCCGGGCCCAGAGCCATGGAAGGGTGGGTGTCCAATGACAGCGGGGCGCCCTGTCTTCAAGTCTTGGAACCAACCGCCGGAGATGATTTTTTCTCACCGAACGAAGCCAGGCTCGAGACGGGAACAGTTCCGAATCTCCGGCCAGAGCCAGGGCATCCTGTGAGATTCCGCAACCTCCCGACTAGCTTCGACATCCTTGCTGCTGAAAGCCGCCCGGGGTTTTCATCTTAATTACGTGTGCTCGCCACGAGAAACTGCCGCAGTGCATCCGTAGATTACATATATCTCACCTGAAACGAATTTATCCTCATTCCTATTTGAGAAGCCGAAGCAACCTGGCTTGGCGCCATCATCTCCAGCTACTTATTACAAAGGTTTGCTTCAAGTTTGCTTGCGTCGCATCCCGTCAGACATCACGCACTTTGATGCTTGAGTTTGCCGAGAGCGGCTAGCCCCCTTGGGTACTTGACAGTGGGAATGGGTAGGGGTCGTTGGATGAGAGTAAATGAGTTCTGACCAACAAGACACCGCCGACGGCAAAATAGACTTTACAATTACATGACCGAAAGCTTCACCGCTACATGGCATCAAGTCGTCCTCGTCGCCGCTTCCCCTGGCTGAGCCGCAGTTGCCATGTTTTCTTTGCGATTGACTGCCACCTTGTCATTGAAACGGGCCTTGAGTATGTGAATACAGCGCAATGCCAACTGCTTGTTTCCTGAGGTCCATTTGCAGGCGAGCAACTGACTGAGGCAGCTCCTGTCAGCCCACTCCGTGGCGAGGACCACAGCTACTTCAACCCAGTGAAGATGGATCGCACGCATGAGTGACTGGTCAGCGTCGCAATCATCCCACTTCCACTTGAAGTACATGTCGGCACCAGCGCGTATCAGCTCGGACACCACGTCGGCTGGAGGCGCACTGTATACCCTGCCAGCCAGTGCCCATCCACGTCGATTGTTTAAAAATGTCCCGAAAGTTGGAGGACCGACATCAGACTCGATGGGTCTCTTGGCAGTGACGGGATGATGAGCTAAAATCAATCGAATCAGCTCCAACTCTCCCCCATCCAAAGCCAGTTCCCGTCCACGACCAATGGATGTGCCGGCTTTCAGAAGAAGAACTGCAGTATTTGTTCTTTGGGAGGCGATTGCCAACTCAAAGGGTGTGAAGTTAGGAAAGGAATCGTAGCCGTCTTGAGAGCTGCCCACTGCGGCGCCATTGTTCACATTCGCGCCATGGTCCAACCAAAACTGAACCACATCGTCGGCGCCAGGCATGGCAGCGGCATGAAGTAGATTGATTCTGGCATTCCAAAATGCTCGATTAACATGGGTCCTCGCTCTTTGGCTTCGTTGCATATTGAAACATGATAGTGGTTCCAATTCCGCAGTATAGATTTCCGCAGCGACAAAGACCTCTAGACTTTCCGCCAGGTATCGGCTTCTCATTTTCAGCGTAGTAAGAACTACTTGTTGGATATGGGCGGTTGCGCCTTCCAACCCGGCGGTGCCACTGGAATCAATGAGGCAAAGGACAAGCCGTGGCAGCATGTAGGAGAAGAAGAACTTCCTCTGCAAGACGGATCCAGAGAGTGCTTGGAGGCTTCGGCATGTCCGCATGGTTGATATCAAGTTCGTAGGTTGAAGGCTATCCAGGACATTTTCGATCAGTTCAGGCGGCATTTGCTCAAGGGATGTTCTGATGCTATCAATAACTGTTTTAGAATGTCGCGAGCTCAAACGCAAGTGATAATGGTAGAAGATGGACCAGGCATTATGGCAACAACTCCTGGACTGTTGATGGCAACCTCCAGAACGGGGAGAGAAGAGGAATGGGAGCGGGGGAACTACGTTTATCTAGCCCAAATTACCAGCACATGACATACTTGGGTTACACAACGCCATGATATAGAAAGCAACACATTTCTGCCGTAAGTTTTGAAGACTGGCCTCTGTATGTCTTGGCTGTCTCGGAACAAGGGCAAATCGGAAAGCCTCGTTGTTGGAACCAGACACTAGTTGTGCTGTGCAACAGTGCTAGGCGAATATCTAGAAACAGACATACAGCTTTATGCCACCTAAGGGATGATCAGATTGCCGACGAGCAGCAGTAAACAGCTGTCAAAGTGCTGACACCACCAGTAAGCGATTTGGTCTTGATCTGAAGAAGTAAGTAGCAGCAGCAGAGATCAACCTTTGAAAGTCCGCCGTCTCTCTTGGAACCTTCCAGGGCTGTTAACGCTTTTCTTTTCCTTTTCCTTTTCTTTTCGGGCCTAGGGCTGTTTGCTTGCCAGCACGCCTGCCGTCTCTGAAAATTCGTCAGGGAGGTAGGCTTGGATATGGCCCCACAATTTCAAGATCATCTCCCGCTGCGGTGGTATCGATTCTTTCATCTGCGATCTAAAATACGCCAAAGTCGTCGTCAAAAAAGTGCCTCATATCCAATTTCCAGGCGTTGGGACTGTACCGGCCGCGTTTTGGTACCGTCAATTGCCACCAAAAATTCCACAGCACGCGCCGTTCTGTCTGTGGGTTCGAGCAGCGGCATTGACAACATTCTATTCGTAAAGCCCAGTCCTCGGCAAGCCAACAGCCTTTCTTCTACCTACACGACCTCGCCTATCAAGCCGAGTTCGAGCTTGCCCGCCAATTTCATTTTCGTCAGGCGACTTTGGAACGCCGTACCTCAAACCCCCACTTCCCAATCGGTTATCACCAAGGCACTTCGTACAATGTCATTCAGCCTGCCATTGCGCAACGAGAGAGCAAAACAAGACTCGGGAGTTTCGTCTTCCAGAGCTTGTAAGGAACCGGGAAATTTGACCACTCATCGAAAATGAAGAAAGCATGGGTCACCCGAAGAAAGAATCAAGCAGCCAGAAAAGCCAACGCACAGGCTACTTTGACGACTTCTCAGTTACAGTGTAAGTTCTACCGTGCTAAATGAGTAGATTGCTAACTTTGGATAGCTGAACAAATTCGAAGCATGGGGGAAAGCGACAAAGAGGCTGACAGCACGGCGTCCGATATTCAAGAACCGGCTCGCCTAATGGTCACATTCAATGTCCGGGAGATCATGTCAAGGATCCAAGCCCGATGCAACAGCAGCAGTGAAGCAGAGCAGCCTCCACAGATCTTTGAACGAGAATCAGAGATAGAAGTGCGTCTTCGTTTCATACTAGGTGCAACGCAATTGACACAGGCAGTTCCCAGCGGAAACAACCCAAGATCGAGTCGGTGAGCGCCGCAGAGGCTCTCAAACTTTGTGGGATATTCTCAATCGAGGGGCCGACGTCATCGACTCTATCGCCTCTCATCGCATCGTCTTTGCTGACGGAGCTCATAACATTCAGCTCTACGCCGTTATCAAAGGAAACCACATGTACGGAACCGGTTGGAAGACGGAGCTGGAACTGAGTTGGATCGCCCTGTCTGAGGTTACTGCGTACTGGGCTTCATTCCCGGGAGGACGCGATGGCGCTATCAATTCAATCAGCCCCATTCTCCTGAAGAAGCGAGTTCTCGTGGTCCTTGGCCATCGCAAGAGACGCTACGGCCGGCTTGAGCTCAAGGTGCTGTACCAAGGGGTGGCTCCAAATCCCATTTGGGTGGAGGATTGGAAGGTCCAAGTTGGTCAGGAAATGGACGCACGCACTATGGATGACTACTGGAAGGCCATCGCCGTACAGCCTGGACCGTACGGTTTGCAAGAAGTTGTGGAGGAAACAACGCTGGAGCTCAATATTCAACCAGACTGGCCGATGACCATGGGGTCTTTATGAGGTGGAGGGTTTAAGGGCATCTGTGCGTCTTGTCTTCGCATATGCCGGGCAAGCAATTCAGAAGCACGATTTTGGCGGAGCTTGGAGAGCATCACACGACATCGGCTGCTCAAAGGTCGACTTTGCTCGCTTGCCTCCCCATCAATAGCATTGCCTCTCCGTAGCAATGCAGAAAAACCTCTCAGGGCTCAGCTCAAGAGCATTCACACTTGGTCATCTTAGGAGTGCACCGTCTTATTGCGGAAAGCAAAATCGATTGCTCTGTTCGTAATGCGCACGCATCTGGCGTCATCGACCCCATTGACAGATCCTCCAGACCTTGTGCCGGCGTGGCACTCATTAAAAAGCTGTCACTATAATAATGCAGTTCGGGTGTCGAGGAAACTGGCCTTACAAGCAGGTGTGACTCACTCCCAACAAATTTCAAGCGCGTATCTTTGAAGCGACTCATTCCACTCGGCTGGATGGAGATTGGCAGACTCTGCACAACTGCCGACAGACGCTTGCTAGCCCGTGCCGCAGGTGCTCAGTTCAGTTTGCGATCGCCGGCCAGTATGGCGACCGTACGAACGGCACTGGAGAATACTTCCAAGGCGCTGGCGAAAGCCGGCTCGGTGTCCTGAAGGAAGTCGCTGTCGATGCTGGCTTTAGCGACCATGCACGCGATGTTTACCAGCTTCTCGGTAGCTTGATCCATTGCCATCACTGTCAATATGTCAGAAGACTTGCTTGAGAAGGGGTGATTGCCTTACAAGAGCGCACCGTTGAGTCAGATGCTTGGGAGGAAGGGCTCGGAGGAGCGTCGTCGACAGCCGCGGTGGATGCGACAGACTCGTCCTTATCCTTGTTTTTGGACTGCTTGTTGGTACCGCGATCCATCGTCAGCTTTCAGGTTTGCCGCAGCTGTTGTTGAGAGATGTCTTCGGAGTGACTCTGGTGTTGAAAGCAGCAGAAAGCGTGATAGTCAGCTGTCGCAAAATGGCGGAAGGGAAGTCGTTGGATCCAGGTTGCTGGTAATACAGGAGTGGGTTCAAGGCATTGGTGAGAGCTGGGTTCCATAGCCTTGGGTCCCGTCTGCACAGTTACCACTTCAGCCCTCCAAGTCTGATCGGGAGGAGACACCCCGCTCCAATCAAATCTTGTACTGTGGAAGAAGTTAGCACCTCGATGCAGGGCGTCATGGTACCTCGTGCTTTCATGGTATGAAGTTCCAAAAGAAACCTACTTGGTTCTATTCTGAAAGAACTCCCTCCTGGTTTGATCACACAATGAGACAGAACTCACAGAAATATCACTCATTCGCATGACGCCTTCCTTGTCCTGATGTATTGATATTGAAATTAGCCATTTTATCTCCATACAAAACAAAACTTATTTCCTAATTATTCAAGCGGAATTTTGGGATTTGCTCTTAAGCTTACCATTTTGGGTCCTCTGGGAATAATCGGAATGGTCGTTTGACATGGGCGCTAAACACGACAGGCCCGCGGATTCCACGGTATATAGTCACCTTGCCAATGCAAAGCCGGCGAGTCTAAGCCGATTCCAACTCAAAAATAGCCGCGACACGTTAGGCGAGGATCGGCGACTGCTGCTACACTTTCACTCCTTGGCAGCAATACATCGCACTCCCCTTACATGGGGCAAACCCCCTAGACCTACTAAGTGTTCTGTTGTCAACAGCTAAACATGTTCTTCTGGCAGACGGATGTACACGTGATGCCCGCGGAATGCCCGCCGAATACGATGTTACGTCAGACAATCCGTTTGTTTTTGTAGTCAGACTCACGGAGTTTCCACTCGGCGATTGTAACTGCTAGGTGGGGTTTGTGCTGCTATTATGAACTGTGTTGAGTAGAATTTCTTGGAACTTGAATCATTTTCTCTTTCATCTATTATCATCTGCTAGTCATCAAAGTCCGAAGCTCTGCCGTATCTTCGTAGATCATTCAAAGTCGTTGTGCCAAAGTCAAAGTCTTTAAATTGCTCCTCCAGTGTGCGGTGGGCGGGACGTGGTTTTCTCAGCTGGTCATCAAGTTCGTGGGCCTCGGCCATTTGCACCATGAGAGTCCCTTCCGTACTTGGGTCAGAGTCCTTGACATTCTTGTCGGACTTTTGCCCGGAACGTTCTCTAGTTCGATGGAAGTTAAACAAAGGACGGAGTGTTGGTAGGCAGCAACATATCACCGCACTTGAATAACTGGTCAATAGGTTCCACCCACGTTGGCAATTGAGCTTGTACACATACCAGTATGCCTCCAGACCGGTCCAGATCATAAGATCGACTGTCCCCCAAGTCGGATCTTTGAAGTCGAATGTTGTGACTTTGACTAGACGGATAATGGTTATAAAACAATTGCTAACCCCTATGATTAGAAGCCGTGTAGAAGAGCCAACGTAAAGCTACGCGCTGAGTCAGACAGGACTTACAAGCCGCCAAACACAAAGGACATCAATAGAAGCATCTTCTTGTACCATGACATCCGCAATTGTGCCGCATAAGGCATCGGAAGAATGATAAGAATGAAATCGGTGATGATACTGCCGACCGCTATGCTGATGTAGAGTTTCGAAATATCGATACAGTTTTTGTGGTTTGTCCAGAAGTTCGAGACGGGATTGCAGGCCAGAATCAGCGGTAGTGTCTGACATAACCTTGTCAGCGGGCTTCCTACTCATCGCTAGCCAGCCACTCCAATTGAATTCGCTAAAGGGTGTGTCCTTGAGGGTTCGTGAGCAATGCAACATTGTTACTTACAGCGTAAATTGCCCAAGCCATGATGAAGGCCATCAAGCCGTATAAGTAGTATCGCGCGTTAAAGAGCCCAAATATTCGATGGTACAACACCACGAGAGATAGCCTCGCAGTCGCCAGTCCAAACGGATACAAGATCTCGTTGGCGAATATTGTTTGGTAGAAGTAGACAATGTTCATCGGATCCTCCTCCTGGACCACGACTTCGTGTCTGCCGAGACCGAACCGTAGCCAAAGCATCGTCCCGGTGAACACACCAGCGATGAATACCTGTGACTCTTTGGTTAGTTATGTTCCAGTTGAAGCCATTCAAGTCATCCCATCACAGGAAAGCAGCGTGAAGTTTCGACCGCAGTGGACCGAGAGGTCTTCGTCGGGCAGAAGAACCTACCAGGCTTGCTATAGCCAGCCAATCATCCCACGTAAACCTCCTCCCCGACACCCTTGCCGCAGCTAATCTCGCCAACACGGAGATAATTGACAGAAGGAAGAACGTCAGATGTATCGCATAGACCTCATCCGCTCGACTCTCGGCTCTGAAGGCCGAATCCTCCTCCGGGGTCATGGAAGGCATGCCTCAGCCGCGTCCAGTGACCGATAGAGGCAATTGGATGGCTGGAAAATCCGGTCACCATGAGGGACGCTGTTGGATTTCAGTTTCGATGAACGAGCGAATGGACGATAGGTGGGGGAGCACTAGAAAACCTCTGGAAGAACTCCTCGTAGTTTTAACACATGGAAACGTCGGTCTGAAACGGCTTTCCGGTGGTCTTTGCTGGTTTACATGAGCAGAGTTTGGTCAAGGCATTACCTTCGAACAAAAATGGAACTTTCCATCCGAGTCTATCCCAGGAAGGTATGTCATAACAGTGCCCACGATTCATGAACCGACTTACCCCAAGAAATCATTTGACGGGGTTAGGATTATACATGCATTTCAGGGTATCCGGCAATGTTAAGGCAGACACACGCGTTCCAAGCCACGGTATTTTAACTCGCGAGCCACTCGGAATATTCATTTTTCGTCATAGCTCTCTTCCCGGCGGGAAGGTTCCAACGGAGGACGACTAACAAAGGATTACCCTTGTCAATGCTGAGGGGTTGACTTGAAGGTTGCTGACTTCAGAATTTTGTTTTATCAATGATGCGCGCACCAGCCCTACTTCACGATTCATTCGAAGAATAATCCACTAGGATTGAGAGGATGCCGTGATAAATCATGGCACGGAACGGAGAAACTATTCGATTTTACGCTTCTACGGTCAACCAGGGATGACCTTTGAGACTAATTCTGAGACTCGCTTCGGTGCGACCAACCAAATTGGTTGTCAAATTCGGCAAACATTTCGCTTCTGAGCGACAACCCAAGATAGGAAAGTGACCAGCGAAATTCACATAGCTGTAGCCTTGTGAAAGGACAGAACAAATGCAATGGTGTTTGCTAACACTTCATCACTCTCAGTTGTAGTGAGGATCCTAGAACTCGAAAACGCGCGAAAGATTGATTGCATTACGAGAGCTTATCATTGTTAAGGCCTCCACGGGTCAGCTCTGCATCGTCCAGTTTATTACCCCGCACCGGCATTGTCTCGTCTGACACGCAACAATAGGCCACGCTACAGGTATAAGATCTCAATACTCCGCAACACTCGCCTGCGTGAGGCAAACGTCAGTGTTCCGCAAGTGACTTTTTACTACATCATATACATATTCTGCAACGCAGACTTTGAATCGAAATAGCTACATGTGAGACAAGATTATGCGGTAGTCAGAGCCGCAGCCTTTTGCATTTTAATTACCTTATTGGCCATGGATTCCAAGCAGCTCCCATGCCTCAGCAATCACTCGAAGCAATGAGAAACTGCAATTGCCCGTCTTTGTCATTCTTACATGATGCCAAGAGGTGGTGCAGTCTACTTGCTGGGGGGTGATGATTCCTAGTGGCAGCAGCAGTAGCAACATGCAGAACTTAGTCCCTGGTTATATAAATTGATTCAATGGCCTTTAGAATTCGTCGATCGCAGCGAATCAATAACTGCATTGCCCTTTTTCTTCCTTTGGTAGACTCGGGAATTGCAATGGGTTGTTAAGTCACCAATCTTCCCCACAGTTGAGAGATCCTCACCCCAGATGTGTAGCTGTGCGCCAAGTGCAAGTCCCAACAGCATATGGTGGTTCGAAACCCCGCACTCCAGGAACATCGGCTCGAGTTTCGGCAAACCCCCGGTCCAAACTCGGCTACAAAAAGGCGCTGGATTCTCATGTCTCTCATCCTACACACAGTCATAAAGATTGGAACGCGGAATACAGACGATCACGATAGCCACATGTCGGCAATTAAGTTTGAAGGATGGCTAGGCCTGGGTCCGGACTCTGCGAAGGGAAAGATGGAATGGGGTTCTTTTGAACCAAAGGCTTGGACCGAAAATGACATCGATATTCAAATATCCCACTGCGGAATTTGTGGATCTGACTTGCACACACTCCGTTCTGGCTGGGGCAAGATGTTTGTTTGTTTGTTTGTTTGTTTAATATTTAACGCCATGGCGGCAAGGGCGCGGCCGCCCTTGCGGCAGACCTCCCGAAGGGTATGTGGCGTGGAGGGCCGCAGGCTCTAGCTATATACTCTGTAGTACACGCCTCTTC
>NW_026517611.1:0-22801 GCF_026319265.1 Colletotrichum chrysophilum | reverse complement strand
ATATAATATACCAAGCCAAATCAACCCAATATATCAAATATGAGGGGTCAGGAATTGTTTAATTGACAGTTGGGAATAGCTTCAATTGTTTGGTATATTTGTTAGTAGGTTTGATAGATTGGCTTTGGCGGCAGCGCTGCTGGGGCATTTGACACGATCGGATGCCTCTTTCGGCGCTAACAGCTTGTAGACCTGGGATGGCCATGCATGGTTGGGCTTTGATTGATTCTTTTACTATCTACTAGTTCCCACAGCTTCAGGAAAGCCGCTTGTCTCCGATTCTAAACATGTTGACTTGAAGCTACCTCGCCTACTCGATGATGACGTTGCCATATGAGACGATGTCGGCGTGTGCGCACTCTTGGATCAAGTGCAATCTTGCTCATATAATGACGGAAGGTTCATTGCATCTTGGTATTCGAATTCAGGGGATTTGTAAGTGAAACCAAAATTGGGATGACCCCTTTCACAGCTTTTACTGTTTGGATGTTGAATTTAATGAAATCTAGACTACTGCCAGTCTTGCAAAAGGCTAACAGGTGACGCTCCATTCCAAGCGTCTGGGCCACGACCTCAGCGTGCATATGTTACTTGTCGTTGTTTTTGGAACACTTCGTCACGAAGACTTCAGGGTAGGTGGCGAGAAAAGTGGGGTTTGGATTGGGAATTCTGGGTGAGATGAAGAAGTAACTCCAATATGAGGGTCCGCACACAATGCACAATTCGCCGCAGATATGTCTAGTTCCGCGTATAAGCCATTGAACCTCTCAAATATAGCTCATGTATTCATACCTTGTGGTTATTGAGCCATTCAGGGCGTAAGCGTGCATCCGAGGTCCTTGTTGCATGTATTCAGACACTTCTCGAAGACGGCATTGCTTCCTTTCCCGAAAAAGCAATCTTCGCGGCACAAGTTGCACTATGCGCTGTCAGTTATGGCGAGCGTAGTAAGAACAATTAGATAGCTTGCGTACCTTCGTGTCCGGGGGAGGTGGGGCATCAGCAGGGCGTGCAACAGCAATGCCTGCGAAGAGGGCGATGAGGATGGTAGAGAATTGCATCCTGGGATAGTATGGTAGCGTCGGTCAACGACAACTATTAGCGCTTTATGAAAGGGAATAAAAGAGGAAAAGGAGAGATGTTGTCGGTTAGTTGTAAGACTGAGTTAAGCAATACGCCGGAAGCTATGTGAACTGTGTGGAGGAATAGAGCGAGTGACGCTTCTTTTAAATGGGTGTGTTCATGGGGATAGCCCAAAAGCAATTTAATGGTTACTGTAGTACAGATAGGGTACTCTTTGGAGTTCTGTCTGGTGATCCGTAACCTGACTCGATGCTATGTTCAGCTGACACAAACTTGACACAACGCCGGTTCAAAGGCCAGCCAAAGACCCACTCGTAAACAGAATATCAAAGATTGAGTTGCCTGTGGGAGGCCCTGCCGGCCTGGGGCTCAGAGCCTGCCGGCAGTTCAACCCAAGGCCAGCACGTAAGCATACGCTGCAACTGAAGTAATCGTCACCTGTGACTGAAGCCCTCATTACGCCTAATTACGGCCCTCGTCGCGCGCGCTATTAGTGAAGGTCTCGTCCCGCCCGGATAAGCCCATGGTTGAAGGTGTGCTGAACAAGATGCGACTAATAGGACGCCTCTGTAATGGGGCTGGGGGCCTACGTGGGCAAACATGCAGGCTGCACGGGCAATGTAACCGGCTGCGTGGGAGAACGAATTTGCACATTCTACGGATGACTGTTGAGACGAACTCTCCCGTCGGCTGTTACTGGTGGACCAGCACTCTGAGACACTGACTAGTTCATCTAGACAGGAAGAGAGTCGGTAGGGCTAAAATAGAGTTTTAGTTACGCATTTAACTAGTTCGGATGCTAAATTGGTTCAATTGTTTTCTTAAAAAAGGCATTCTTGTGATTCCTGAGGACAGTTCAACAGTTTCACAGCGTCTTATAACGCGGAATAATTTGAGGGCTTTCATTACTAGCAATTTACGCACGATTTTGCTCATTTGAACATAAGCAGGCCTCAAATTTTGTCTGCACGCAGGCAACCAGGCAACCAGACTCCAGAACCCAAATGCTGCGGTTCTCACAAGTTTATTGTCGGCGGCCGCCTTTTCATGTCCGGACTTTGACGATCTTGCGCACAAGAGGACTTATCTTTTATCTCGATTTGAACTGCAAGCCGACACATGCATCTGCCGGCCTTGGCCATGAGTGCAGATGTCTACATTGCCGTCTCAATGCTTGCAGCCTGGGTTCGGTTATGTCATGACATTTTTAAATAATAATTGAGGACACGCATGCGGATGAGCAAATATAACCTAGCTAGCGCTATCAGATGTATAGACTGAATCTAGGCTTGAAGTCTGCAAATACTGCGCGCGTCAGCCCTTGGTCTGTTTAGGTGGGAACGAACAGGTTTGCGTCTCGACCGTCGGCATGGTTGGAATGTCTGTGTTTGCTCTCGTCCTTGTGTCGATAGGTCCTCGCTCGAAATGTATCGGTGAAGTGATTAAATGCTTCGAATCTGTCGCTAAATGACAACCATCAGCAACATGAGAAAGATAAAGACCGGCAAAGGACATACAACACCGGGCGTTCGCCGGTCCGACTAGGACTTCTTTCTGATGGGTACCTTATGGATGTATGTGCCAGGGCATAGTCATCAACATCACTAGGTATGGATGTAAGCAGTAGCGTGTGCCGGAACTCGTTTCCGGTTTCTTTCGGAAGAAAGATGACGGACAATTTGTGTCTGGGAATAAGTGCACGCCCATTATCTACAACCTGAAATCCCATCCCTGGACAACGGAATTCAATAGCCAATTCTGTTTTCCTCGAATCTTTGCGCTGATACCCGATAAGAGACAGATAAGCTCCTGATAACGATAACAGGCAGGGACTTGGTTGTCGAGGGCAACATGCCACACAATGCACGCAGGGATGTCATGCGCTAGTCAAATTGGACCAATTAGCTGTCGTCGCGCGACTCGAATTTCTGTTTTGTTTTCCATGGTTTTTCCCCATCACGCCGCGCCGTAAGAACCAACCGAGATATCAACGCTTAAGCCTTCATCCTGAGCCTGCGCAACGGAGCCAGTCTTTCCACATCCTTTCCGGTTCGGCTCCGTCTATCATGTCGTTCCGCAGGACTCCCGCGCCGCCGTCAAGCGGCCGGCGCCACAATTCCGTCATCATGTCGTCGGTTTCTCCCGAAGCTACCCGCACTCCCCGGGCGCAGGAGACTATGCCTCCCCCACCACTCTCCGTACGCGTCCCGGAAGCCGACGCAGAAACAGGTTGGTGCATTTTCCCATCCGTTGACGGGTGTACACCTGGCGCAACAGCATAGAGCATAGTCGCGATGGCCATCGCAGCCGCTGACCAAGATTGTGTTCATAGATTTCCCCGACGCCGTCATCCTCGACCACTACTTGAACCCCGAGACATACCGCGTCACTTTTGACTGGAAACGCGTCGGCGTCCGCGAACAACTCGTCATCCCCGAGGTGCACGCTCAGCTCATCGATCAGAACAAGGTCCTCGACTACTGGCACCAGGTTTACCTCACCACGCGCCAGGTGCGAGAACAGGCCCTTCGCTGCGAATTCTACCACGTCTTCCAGATCCTTGACCATCGCCGTCTGGGGAGGGGTACGAGATCAGGTTTCCTCCTGGTGCAGTGGGTCGGCTACTCGGATGACCCCGAAGAAGCCACGTGGGAGCCCATCACCAAGATCGACAGAGTCGCGCCGCTGGACGTGAGAGATTATCTGACCAAGAAGCGCCTGTGGAAGAACCTGCGCCCATGGCCCGCTTGGAGGAGAAAGACACAGGACCACGAGGACGCACGCCAGAGACTCATCGCAGCCCCCAGTCTGCTGGATGAGGCCAACCAGCGCTTGCGGTCCGAGTCAACCACGAGGTTGTCGGCGGATCTCGGGCTCGATAGATGATGTTGCGTGGTGATTTCGTCATGAAATCAATGAGGCATCATGCAGTCCACACGCATCCTACCTGAATACCAACCAGCCGGACTCCTCTACCCTGCCGTCACTTTGGTGCACCGTCAACATCTAGAAGATTGAGGCAAGTGCGCCTCTGCCCCAGTCCCCAAGGGGACTGATCAAGACTCGGCTGAGAAGAACTTGTTCGTAAGCAGGCCCATTGCATGAGTCGCTAGTAGAATCCTAGGTGACGATAGCTGATACTCGCAGACCTCATCAGGTAACCTCTATTCAAGAGCAACAATGGTCAAGGCGACGGGGATGCACGCGATGTCCGCGAACCATCTGCATTAGAGACGATGCAGGCACATGCCGAACAACATGTTCATTCTGGTTGGCATTCATCCGAGATTGAGCGTCGCAGAGGACTCATCGGGACTCACAAAGTCCCTTCACAAATGGTCAATGCTCACAACAAGCTCATTGGCCAGCTGATACCTCGCATCAGTTTTCGCACCATTGCGAAGGGTATGCCCGTAAACTAGCATGACCCGTGTTGGACAGTCAGGCAGTGTGTTCATTGAATAAACATCAAGAATACTGCCCTAACTATAGTGTCGGGTGAACCCGAGGAGCCACTTCTTCCAAGCTGGCGATATTGCCATCATCGCACCTATCAACACGGAAGAGCCCAAAACCACCAGGGTCAGCGTCCAGTTTCCTCTACCATGTACGAAGGTCCGAGATGCAAAACAATTTGAGGGCGCTGCCCAAAGTCAGCAGAACGGAACCTGAGGAGCGTACCACCAGCCACCCTTTGGCCTCACTTCAACTCGTCCGGGTTGATTTTTGGTTGAGCGATAGCTTCGAGCTGTTCCAGGCGGTACACCACGTATGCCGAGCGCATCGTCACTTTCCACTGGTCCAGGCGATGTAAATTTGGATGTCGGCTTCTTCCGATAGCAAATTATCAATTCCCAATAAGGGAGATTTAACACTGTGCTCAACTTGAACTACGTGATGCGCTTGCGCGCTGCTGAATGTAAGCCACCCGGTGGCCTTTGGAAACTGCTGGTGTCCATCCCGCTAATCCCGACTTGAACATCGAGTAGATTCATGGCGGGGAGATCTCATTCGCGGGGCGACATGATGCGGACGTGTTTTCGCAGCTGATACAACATGATTGTTTAGGCTGGCTAAATTACCAAAACCACAAGGTGTCGTGCGCGCTATGAACTTTCATACAGAAGTAAAAGCTCTGCAGTTTCTCTTTCGGTAACCATTTAGGACTCAGACTACGAAGTTTGAATATAATCTATCTGTGGAATAAACGACAGGGCAAGACACGTCGCGAACTTGCTGTGAAAGCATTCTTGTTGAATTCCGCATACCTCAGGCTTCCCGAACCACCTCAAAAGCAAGTAACCGCCATTGTGAGTCCCACCACGACGGCTTTGTGACGCCGAGTTGGCCCCTCATGTCATCATCATCGTACATTTCCGCCGTAACCTTCCAACGCGAGCCTGTCATCTCAGACAAGTCTGTCCATAAGGCCTCCCACGTTCGCAAGTTATGCCTCAAACTGGGCTTTCCGTTCATTCCCAGGGACACCTCAATACCTTCGACATGTCCTATGGTGTGACCCAAAATAGCCACACCAGGCTCTGACTTCAGTAGTCGAATAATTCTTCGCAACGCCTTCAGCTGATCCTCCCGATCCCATAGATGTAAACACATTCCAAGGTGAGCAGAGTCAAACTGACAAACCATAGTCTCGAGGACACCATCCTTATCTTCGACAACGTCACCTACGACGAAGTTCGTGTGGAGGGACTGGTTATCTCGAAACAACTCGTAGCCAGCGTCAATAAAACCCTTCTCAACTTCCACGCCAACAATGTTTTCTGAAGGAACGCCATCGTAAACTAACTTGCGTATGTCCTGTCCAACACAGCACGCAATGTCTAAATGTCTGGCGTTGGGTTCCTTAAGTCGATTGACAAGAGAATTATAAAGACGCATGCGATGCAGGTAGAAATCCAAAAAGGAGAAGCGGCCAACGCATGGGTAGGGGAAGATACTCCAGATTTTATCCCGCTTGATGCCAGCCATTCAGTCAGGCCAGATTCTATTAAGTGCTCAAATAGAAACGTACCAGTGTCAACACATGGGCTTCCACATTCTCTGGGGAAACCCGCGCATAAGTCTCCAAAATGTCTCTCGCGTTTTCCAGAACATCGATGCTAACGCGAGTGGTGTACCATGGAGCCGATGTGTCGCTATCTCCAAGTACAAGTGATTGTTGATCAACGTTCATTGTGATTTCGCGGCGCTCCGTTTCTGTGGAATGGATTGTGATGGTTGACGTGCGGGGATAGCATTGTTGTGTTTCTCGTTGGGGTCAACTTAATATATAGTCAAGCTTACTAATAATAAACTCGTTCCTTTGTGATGCTTCCCCGCAAGGTGCTATGCTACTGAAGTGCCCGACGTCGGGCTATGATTGCCTCTTCAGGGAATTGATCACCGATGCCGCTTTTGACTACGTCCGCATTTTAAAGGCTTTCACTGGACCAATTCTACTATTTGCTTTGCATTTAAATTGAGGCGCTTCGTTGCATCTGTGCGAACAATGAGTTCCTGCATCTTGGAGCACATTGCGTTTTGTTTCCTGCAAACACAAACTCAATCTTGTTTTTACAAACTGCCAGGGCATATGCCGAGATCTCATACGAGCGACGCGTTCAGTAGTGACCGTGCTCGTCCGTGGACCTGGTATATGGAATTACTAAACAAGTTTAGAACTATCTATGCAGAGGAAAATTAATCAAAAGCCCGGCCAGATTTCGTCGATTTTCGTACGGTGTCTTGCAGTGCCGGCGGAGTCTAATGAGATCGCACAGCGCAGCAGGCAGACCTCAAAAACTACCTGAGCATCAGATAATTACACTTACGAGGAGTGCATGCGCTTGAACAATTCCCGTATGACGTGGTGATAAGATGGCGACTCCACGCATAAATGCCTCGTCATGGCATGACTATCGTGATAATTCCCGTCAGCAACACTAGGGGAAATTCGAAGCTCCGTCCATAACCATTGGAATGCTGCCGATTGCTGCATGGAGCTCTTTTTCGCGATGGCTTGCGTCCATGCCATTCGGGTGCCATCTCAAACTGAAGACTCAGCATGTGCTGACTGGCGACGAAGTGAATTCAATCACTGGTGATCGATCCTCCATCTTAAGCCAGGTCACTACTTAGATCTAGCGGTTTGGGAGTTATTTGTTTTGATCACTTCGTCGATTGCTGCTCGCCATTAGAAAGTCTCGGGGTGCAGCTATTGTCAAGCTCTCTTGCCCAAGCAGGCTACGAGTCGCCTGTCGTTGTCACTGTACTCGTCAGGGATATTATCAATAACTGGGTATTGCGCTCAAACCTGCAGAGTTTTAATTTTCGCTGTCGTAATGCCGGGTCTTGAACACGCTTTTCTTCGCTGGTTGAGTCCAAGATCTCTTGAACAATCCTTGTTTTAATACGCACGGTTGTTGGATATATATTTGTCTTGGAGAGAGCCAATTGCGCAAAACGAGATTACGTATCGAGTAAGTGATCAAGCAGTTCCACCCTGAACAATTCTGATGTTCATTATCATCGCCTGTCATCCCTTTCCCCCCAGACCACATAGTGTAAGCACTTAAATGTAAGTTCTCTGGTAGAAGTCGGCCACTATCGCACACATCCCTTTCCAACCTCAGCAGCTCATCGTCATCATGAGCGCCACCAAGCTGAAACCGACACAGGGTATAAGGGGAAGCCGTGTTACTAGTCATATGCTCACTGAACCTCATTAGTATCAATATTGGAGCACTCTGTCATCGGTCGACCGACACCATAACGAAGGATGATACATTGGTGTAAAGCTGGCGGCAAGCGCGAGGCAAGCTTTCGCTTCATCATTATGTACCTTTGCAAACTAAAGTCTTCCTCAATTGAAGCGTACGGGATATGAGATGTACAATTGGTTTTGAACTTAAGCATGGTTTGGCAGCGCTTCATACGGAATAGATCTTCATCCGCGCACATCACCACGGTCTCTTTTGAACACAAGTTCTTGTCTATCGTGAGGTTTTGGAGTTTCGATTTAAAATTCTGCCCTGTAGTTGCCTATTTGGTATTGAGACCTCTGATCAGACTTACGCCTTCTCAAAGTAGCAAGGCATTATGAGAACATTCGGGTCTCAGAGAAATGAGGCTTCATTAGTGTTACGAATGGTACTTCTAGGACGTCTGCAAATTAATCTCAGGCGTGCATTACGGACTTCATCAAATTCCATATCTCTGCTTGTGTTGGTATTCACTTTACGGTACTTCTGATAGACAAGCACGTGGACCTTAGCTGGACAAGGCTGCGTGATGACTGTAAGGAGAGTCACCGACGGCGGAGTCGTATGTTGTGAATTTGTAATCATTAGAACTACCCCTAGTTGCTCTTGAGCTCTGCAGTTATGCAATATGTTCACATGATGTCAGACGGGCAGCGGGTGGGGTTTGGATGCCAGGACAGCAGAAGATGGGAGGACATGCGGAGGTGCTGGAATGTGCCTCCTGGCTTACCAGTTGAAAATCACCAGCTTGCGAATGACCACACCACTTGAAAGTGTAGGTGTGGCTAGACCACTCGTCGCCCTAATGTTGCGCCAAAGGGGTGAGCATGGGTGAGCGGTACGAGCTACCAGATGAGTATCTTTACAGAGAGTTCATTACTGACACAGCAAATTCCTGTTACCAGGCTTGAGGGATAGATTCAAAAACATCTAAAATCTTTCAATCTACAGCATGTGATCCAAGCCGAAGCACCCTTTAATGAGAGGGCTCTCTGCCATACGTTCCGGCCCCCTTACGATGTCTGACGCCCTATCACCTTACTTTTCATTCCCACTTTTGCTCGCCTTTTCAATTTGAGTGTTAATGATACCCGGCTCTCGCCAAGACATAAGCTCAAGGAGTTGGTGCTAAGCATGGGGCATCGTATATGCGACACAATGTCGTATTGGCCGCTCAGCTCCAGTACTGCAAAGCAACTCCATGTCTGACAGGCAAGCCTACTTCGTCCGGTCAACTTTTCCTGAATGCGGGTAATAACAGGAGGACTCCATTTAAAAAGAACTTCGGTGTACCGTCGGTTGACTATTGCTGACGAAGTTGCTGCCTGGGAAGCTTGGCGAGACTGTGTCAGCACGGTTGTTACATTCTCGCTGAAAAAGGCAGGAGTCAATGGATCCTACCACCCTGAGCGGTTTAGGTCTCCGAATCTCGCGGCTTGAAGAGGGACGTTGGCTGCAGGCTGCACCGCCTGCAAGTACAGGCTACAGTCAGCCAATACAATTATGATCCTTCACCATAAGTCTAAACGGCCTCTACCCTTAATTTTAGGTTCACCAGACTGCCACCAAAGCCGGAGCAGGTATATCAAAACAACTAGGTAAGACTTAATTGTAATCATACATCTGTACACATCTTCATAATTGCGAGTCTTGAATCGGAACTGAATAAGTTGCTGAAGAATCGTTAAGCGTATCGAGCCAATGGGGCAATGACTGAACGGGCTATGATGCTTGTTTTGACTATGAAGCCGCACCTGCAAGTAATCCTTGGCCACCACGAGCACCAGGCTAAACGAGTTGGCCGGAAAGATTTAAGGCTGTCTCGTAGGATCAATACTACAGGAATCCGAACGGAAGGATTTCAGGGGTCGCTAATTTGCAGGGTCCAGGCCCGACCGACCTGCCAAGGGCAGGGGGGGAGCCTTTGACATTATCATGTCGGGTCGGCAGTCCTCAGCTACTACCAAAGTTCTCAGCTGCAGCCAAAGTTCTTCCATTAGATGGAACCATAACAGATGGAGCTTTTGAGAGCCCACGAATAAGGAAACTACATCTGGAGAAATGCGCCAGCAACTAGCGAGGACTCAGAATTGAGGCCTGCTTGGGAATCGGCATGGAGACCTTGCTGCCTGCTGAAGTTCTTTTCTTGTCTAGGTATTCAGCCTAAACAGCTCTCAGATTGGCTGACAACTGTCTCGTTGCTGATGGCTTATGCCTAAAAGTGCATCGAACCACGCCGGCTTGGTATTCCGAACCCACTTACCAGAAAATTGCACGACTTGGCCATCAGGTGTCCTATAAGATGAGGACATCAACGAACGAGTATAAATTTGAGCTACTCCCCACCGAATCAAAGCCGTCTCTCAGCAGAAAAGCCCAACCAAGTCTAGTCTGACATCAAACAATCTGCCCCCCGATATCCTGCTCGTCTTGTAATTACCCGATCCCGAGTTGTATTTCAAGTAACATCATGGTTCGCTTCACGGTTTCAGCTGCCGCGGCCGTGCTCGCCTTCTGCTCCCAGATCAATGCCACTCCTGTGAACGTTCGACAAGAAGAGGAAGTCCACCCCATCGGCTTCGACGAGAGCTTCGCCCGACGTTTCCCCGCCGGCGCCGCCGTCCCTAAGGTCCAAACCCTCAACATCGATGAGCTCGTCCACAACTCCACTGAGGCCCCTGGATTCACGCCTTTCCCTTTCGAAACCGAGGCCGGCGAGGTAGACAAGCGCTTTATCATTGGCGCCGACGACCGCCACCTTTGGAACGATCCCAACTATCCCTTTATTGCAGTCGGCCGGCTGCTATTCTCCAACGGCGTCTTTTGCTCCGGTGCGATGATCGGGCCCCGCCTTGTCCTTACGGCCAGGCACTGCTACGTTGAGGGCGTCCCCGGCGTCTTTGCCCCGGGCTATGATAACGGTAACCGTTACGGCGAGGCGCAGCTCACCAACGTCCTCTTTACTACCGGCCAGGAACCCGCCTCTGCCTGTGATACCAAGGGAGATTGGGCCATATATGCTCTCGATCAGCACCTCGGCGACCGTGTTGGATACTTTGGTGCTAAGCTACCCGACCACAGCATGCTGGACCAGCCTAAGTTCTTCCATATTGGCTATCCGGGCGACAAGGACGGCGGCCGCCGCCCGTATCGCCAGACCGATATCACCATCCACTCGAAGCCTCGCACATTCGACTGTGACTCAACTGGCCCCATCTGGACCGATGCTGACACAATGGGCGGTCAGTCCGGCGGTCCCCTCTGGGAACTTGATGGTAGTGGTAACCGGTGGATTTGGGGCACCCTGTCTGTCGGTGTACAGAGCTCTACCGAAGCTTATTCTGGCTTTGCTTCCGGCAACAACATGGTCGACGGAATCATTTACATGCGCAATCAGTTCCCTTAAATGGACTACCGTTGCTTCATTGCGGAATGGCAAGAATAGTCAATGGATCGTTGCGAGTGTTTTGTTACACCGACGTACGCTGCAATTTCTGCCCTTTTTCTAGTACTCTGGACTCAAATCACTGCTTGTATATATTCTCCTTCAAACGACTTGAACTTGACGTATTTCAGTACTCGGAGCGCCCTTGCCTGCCATCGTATCTTTCTATTGATAGTTTTAATGTGACACTGGGGCTGTCTTTCTATCCCGCTTTGGGGTTTGAAATCTTTTCGTCTGCTGCTCTGATATCGCGGAAGCTTTGGTTTTGCCACGCTCGTTTGGTTGTGCGAATGACATCCGGCTTCTGGAAAGCGAGAGATAAATAATTGCACACACTGGGCCGAGAGTTCCCTGTCGTCCGCAAGCAACGTGCATCGTAGCGATGTGCTGCAACTTGCGATCTGGGGTAACCAGGCCATCCAGATGTATAGAATGCAGACCGACAGTGGGGAGAAGCAGAAGCAATGAAAGTACATCCGTTTGGTGAGAAAGCTCGATACTGTATTGTTTGCTTATGGGAGACGCATCGAGAGTTCGTTGAAGAACGGAAATCTTTACAGTAGTGAGGATGAAGTTGAAAACTTGATCCTGGATGTCCACAGTGTCTCCAAACATACAGTCTCAAAATCGAACGCTGGTCTCCACCGCAGAATCAGCTGCAGATTGGGCTTGACATGGGAAGTCCACGCAGATTAGCGGATTCCAGCATTTTCGCAAACGCTGTGTCGGTTTAAATATGGTTACTTGGTATTTTGAGCCTTCCGCCTGGATGCACAACTTCGCGAATTTCTCTTACTCTTCATTAAGTTTGGATAGCTTCTCTGAATCGTAATCGGGCGTCAGGGGTTGCGGCACCAAACAAATTTTCCAGCGCTGCTGGACCCAGGTAGTTCTTAGAGGTATCACCGGCGCTGTGACTCAATCCCATGCCCCTTTCGCCGGCGGGTCCGCCGTCGATGACGCTTCCATCTCTGGAGCGATACTATACCTCCATAGTTATAAGTGAAAGTGACAGAGAATCGTCCGCCCCTGGCTACTGTCCTGAGTCTGCTCAAGCTTTTCGAACTTCTCCTCCACCCAGTGGTCTTCTGAGAGTACCCGGAACCAAACAAGTGATTACGGTAATAGAAACTTGCGTTGCGCTACCACGGGCTCAAAGCCGCGAGGCACGAAGCAGCTGAAGACTCGTTCGAAATATTCCTTCCACATTCCGGATACGTTCTCAACTGTCGAAGATTTCCCCGTGGGAGTCATACGGCAGTCAAAACGGTGCGCCTCCAGGCGGCAGACTGCGAAAGAAAAGCTAGAATGGAAGAAGGATTGCGTGGTACTAAGAAGGCAGTGACAATCACGCGGCTCTCCTCCACGTCAGGGGTCACGGCCGGAGTGACGTGTCGAATATGAGGAGTCGTGACGTGGCGCTCGCTGACGAAGAGGAGGCATTGTCCAAAGCCATCTCTATCATCGCTGAGCTGGACTGAAAATAAACTTATGAGTCGTCAATGCCTTCTACAGGGCCCCGCAGGAAGCCTGCGGAGGCAGGAGAAGACTGGAAGTTCTTCAAGGCTTCCGTGTTGGTCCAGCCCGTTCAATGTCACGATACAATCGGTAGATTATAGATGCCATGTATTCCCTACATAGATGGAAATCGCTGATAATGCACGCAGCCTGTTCAGGGTTGTTGACCATTCCTCCCATCGATGCCATCAAGCACTGTTGAGCGGGTCATAACAGCCACCAGCGTGGTCTGCGGACCACATCGGCCACTCTGGCTCCCGCGGCAGACGAAACCGCTTTGGCTTGTCTTAGCCATTGTGCGAGGACATTGGAGAGGCAAGTATGGCGAACCCTAGGCCAACGATGGCTTCGACTAGTGTACATGTCTGGAGGGCAGGTGTCTGTGGTCCAGGAGGTGGCTGGCTGGTTACATTCACACCGGAGAGTGGGGCGTGCAGGGCCGTTGGCTAGCGGTGTTCCATGTGGCATTGTAGCCATTCCCCCGGGACGAAGGCAAGTGTTCTGGAGAGGTAGACCATCTGCGTAGTACCTCTTCATCGTCTGTAAAAGTATCAAAGCCAGCCACTGACGGACCAGAGGTATTCTGGACCAGGTTACACCAGCGCTGCCCAATGCGAATGTGCCTCCGATCGCTCAGACAGGTTCTCGGGGCGTCAAAGTTGTTTAATTTTGTTCTCAACCGGCGGCATCTCTCCATCCGGACAAAGCACCTTTTTGTCTCAATTTGGAATGGCGAAAGGACTTGCCGTTGAATCGATACTTGATGCTGGCCCCGACAAAGTTTTGCTCATTTACCCTTCTAGCCTTCTAGAACATACCCGGAGGGCAGCCCCGCAGTGCGGTCTCGGGTAGAGCCCACGCAAGACCCTGGCGATCCTGCGAAAACAACCTTGCCTCTTTGGGGCAACGGATTTGATGATACATATACTCTGGCCTTGGGCTACGGTCAACTTTACTCAATGACTGCATTGCACTGCGTAAGTCGTCTTTGTAAAATCATCGGAGGTTAGATTACGGCCATGACACATGTGAACTTGTCACGCAAGCTTGGAGCATCAGAGGCAGTCATTCCAGCCGCCGTGACTCTTCGTGAGAAACTGCCACAAAGTGTTTTCTCCACGGCGAATACGATGCAGAACGTTATCGAATGTCTCTGCATAACCTATTCTTCAAAGACAAACCAGCGATTTGATCACGATAGGAGTCCTTCGGCATGGGGATGCTTCAAGGCCATTTCAAAGTGAGACTGGCGCGTACAAGGCATCCAGAATGTCTTATTTTCTAGCTAACAATGTTACTTTCTCCATCGAAAGCTGTCAAAACGCATACTTCTTAGATCCTGTCGTACATTTTGACGATGCATGGACCCGCGCCCCTGAGTTCTCCAGCCGAGTTTCTGGAATCGATTCAGCCTCTCATTCTCAGAGGCCGAATACATGTTGGCCTCGTGTGCTACCACTGATACTATTGATACGACAGAACCCGACCCAATCATTTGGATTAGAGTAATCAGAGCGTTGTTCAGGACCTCTTGACGAGGGCCTGGCGCGATGTTCTTCAAGATGCCTTCGATCTCGCTCCTTTGTTGTATCATCTGCGCTTGGCAAAACTCTGAACCTGGGGCAACAGGTTGTTGGCGAAAAACTGGTATTTTTGGGTCGTTCTGCTTCACTTCGGCCGCGGGAACTGCTTGGGTTGGGATTTCACTCGGCCTTTCCTCGACTCTTGAAGACTTTCCTTGCGTCTCGTCTACAGAGTCATCCAGCCGTGTGCGCTTCCGAGATTCGGGCAGAGGACTTCGGCCTGTTGAAAACATGGAACATTAGCTGGCGGGAATTTGAAAGGTCGGGTCTGGACAGAGTGTTTGAATGCTTATCTTCTGCGACAGCGAAGTTCAAGCCACGGACCTTCTGAAATTCTGGGAGACTGAATGCCGGGCGCCATTGTGCGTTTCTGCACTCAAAAACGGAGGTGATATGGTCGATGTACGAGACGCTATGTGCCGAGGTCTTCTAAGGGCTCTCTTTCAGTCCGGCTCGAAGCAAACTTGATGTCGGAAGATATATGATTGTTCACAAGGTTGAAGCAATAGTTTAAATACAAGGCCATTCCACCTTTTGAGATAAAGATTAAGCACACAAATCCTTTATTTTCGAGCCGCCTTGTCACCGCCGTCGAGAACCTGGAGAGCTATCCATAATCGATTGGTGGACCTCCCGCCAAATCCTAAAGGGTGGCCGATTTCCCTCGACAGTCGGCTAACACTGTAGATGTAAGTAGGCAAGATATAACGAATGGTGTCACACTGAGTTCACTGGTGATGAAGCGACAGGTTTGCAGGATCGGGTGGGCCTAAACGCTGTCCCTCGGCTGCCTCTGACCGCCCTGATCCTTCGAGACTGGGCGGTTCCAAGGCTTAAATAAGTACAGAATGAGCAGACCGTGTGTTCCTTTTTTTTAGGTTATGTCATTGACCGTGAGCTCCAACCCAGTGGCGAGGGCTAGCGCCACGCGCTCCATGAAGATGAGTAATCATAAGTGTCAACGGCCCCCCAGCCAATGAGGTGTTCTTGAACGGGGACAAATTTTTGAATCTGGTGAATCAATACAGGAGACCATTTCCGTCGAATACTTGTAATCGCGATAGTCCATCGTTCATCACAAGCGGACCATATGCCAGAGCCAGAGGTGGTGCTAATGCTGTCGCCATACACCCCTCAGCCATCATTTTGATTAATTAACACGCATAAACACGCTCAGTCACTCAACATACTGAGAAGCATGACCCTAACACATTATCTTTTCGTGTAACACCATAAATCTATGTTTGAATCGTAGGCATCGATGGTGACAGTATCCCACCAGACTTTCTAAAACCAATATGACAGAAGTCACATGTCTCTACTGTACACTATTCCAGTCATTGTCACCAGACGAGCGATAGGTGCACTGTTTTGAACCCTAGCATCTGCTGGATTCGAACAGTCGCAACGAGCACTGAGGAAGCCTTCGGCGTCACATCCTCGAAATTTTAGTTATGGCGCTGTAAAAAAGATAATCGTACAGTTAAACATCGTCCTATGGTTCACTTCAGCTTTGTTTGAAAAGACTCGCTAGCTAGCTATTTACATTTCCTTGCTTTTATAACTTTATTTTGCGTTAGGTCTTGCCATAATAGCAGGTATTTATGAAGTATTACTTCTAAGAAGAATCTTCAAGCATCGGTTGCTCAAGGACGATGTTCTGTTTGTGAGCAAATCAACACTGCAGCGCCAAGCGGACCAGAGGGCTAAGCCTCTCTCAGCTTGTAGAGTCAGTCGTCCCGCTGATATAACAACCTTTATAGAACAGCATCTTGTCCGTGCGTCGCCGCGCCATCATGACACGCCGTAGAGGTTTGATCCACGCACTACTATGTGTGCCTCTGGAGAGAAAGTTCTCCAAAGACCCTTAGGAGATTATGAAGCTTCTACAAAGTTCCATCATTGGACGCTGGAAGGAGAAGCTCTTCAGGATTCAAGCTGGTGCATCATGAGATGCAATAAAACAGTGAGTAGAAGGCTGGGCGCGAATAGTCGACGTTTCGTGTGGGTATGGAAAAGCATTTAATTATTGCCGTAGGTGCGGGCGCAGACGCATGCTTGCATGCACTGGTGGGCCATTCAAAGTAGCCACAACAGCGATGCCTCACAAGTGTGCTACCATAATGTATGCAGATTGATGAAATAGATGACATGTGACTGCGTTGAAAAACAGCAGAAGAAGTCGTCAATGACCGGGGGTTTTGCTTCCCTTATATACCTCAAGGCAAGCATTAGGCCTATGTGCTGACTGATGCCGATTCAAGACGTTGATGTATTCATGCTCGGAGAAAGAGAACTTATGCATATCATCATTTGTGCACGAACAAACAATGCACATTATCTACCCAACTATCAATTTTTCAGCAGTCATTCTTAGCCTAGATACCCAGTGACACAGCAAATACGAACAACCTAAGATTCCCATTATCATGCAGACTAAAGTGCCACGTAAACCGATTTCAGTTCCGTCCAGTAGTCGGTAGCATATTTGGAACCCTCCTTGCCTTCACCACTCTCCTTCCACCCCCCAAACGGCATGTCGGCCGTCATGGTCGGGCTGGTGCAGTTGATGCCGACGTTTCCGGCCTCGAACCTCTTCGCAATTCTAAGCGCGCGTGAAATATCCTTGGTGTATACTGAGGCGTAGAGACCGTAACTGGTATCGTTGGCTGTCCCCAGCACCGCCTCTTCATCATCAAAAGAATTGATGCACATCACCGGGCCAAATATCTCCTCCTTCATCACCCTGGAGTCGGCTGGTGCGTTTTTAATGATCGTCGGCTGAACAAAGTATCCACGGTCTCCGACTCGCCCTCCTCCCGTGACGAACTCCAAGCCCGTAGTTCTCGCCTCTTCCAAGAACCCCATGACTCTGTCGAACTGTAACTTATCTGCCTGAGGACCGCGCTGGTTGCCACAGCCCAACGGGTCCCCAGCTGCGCCGACCCGATCCATCTCGATCTTGAGAGCATCTATGAATCTGTCGGCAATGGCTGTGTGAACAAAGACTCGCGAGCTTGCGACACAAGCCTGGCCTGAGTTCACAAGGATTGAGAAGGCTGTAGCAGGGACGGCCTTTTCAAGATCAGCGTCTTCAAATATGATTAGTGGGCTCTTTCCACCAAGCTCCAAGGTGACCTTCTTTAAGTTTGATTCAGCGGCAGCCTTCTTGATGGCGCGACCGGTGGATGTAGATCCCGTGAAGGAAACCTTCCGGATGTCCATGTGTCGCGCAATAGCCTCTCCGCATGGCCGTCCAAAGCCATTGAGAATATTCAAAACGCCTTTCGGCAACCCGATTTCTTGGCAGCATTTGGCTAAGACCAAGGGGCTCAGAGGGGCCTTCTCAGATGACTTGAGGACCAGCGTGTTGCCTGCAATCAGCGCAGGACCGAGCTTTTGAACAACCATGGTAATTGGGGCGTTCCATGGAGTAATAGCACCGCATACGCCGAACGGCTGCCGCAAAACAATGTTCAGCATGCCGGGTGTGTTCAGAGAGCTGTCTCCTTGAATGTCCGAAGCCTTTCCAGCGTAATATCGTAGTTGACTCATCGCAACCGCTGTCGCAACTGTGCTTATGCGTTAATACCAAGTCCTTGAGTGGTTATGGGATCTTGACCAACAATCAGAATCCACTGGCTTTCCCATGCTGATAGCGTCAAGGTAGGACATTTCTGCAAAGTGCTTCTCCATGGAATCTGCCAGCTTGAACAGAAATGCTCCTCGCTCGGTCGCTGCAAGGTCGGACCATGCAGGAAACGCTGCTTTGGCAGCCGCTACAGCGTCATTAACATCTTCGACGTCCGCCTCGAAAACAGATGCTGTCTTCTGCTCAGTAGCAGGGTTGTATACGTCAAATGTCTTCCCACTGCGAGAGGGGACGAACTCCCCGTTGATGAACAGACGGGTCTCGACTGGCATCTCTTTGAGTGCCTCAACCGCGCCAGAGATGACAGGTATCTTTGGGAGTGACATTGTCGGGGAGTGTCGTGACAGTGATGTCGTAGTAACCAACTAAACTCTCAATTGAGTTGAGCAGCTTGGGAAGACTTCTTGCGTCAAGTAACTAAATACTCTGCCGGCCTTGAAACGACAAGGCATTTGTTTACTACAGTGATTGTGCTCAATATATTACCAGCATTAGTCAACATCATCAGAGTATGGGCAACCTTTGTCTGCTTTGCTTTCGCAGAAGACGCCTGCTATCTCCGAAGTCCGTCTCGGCATGCATGAAGCGTTTCACTGAATTTCGCCAAGTCTTGGCCAAGGTGGAATAATCCTACCGTGGTTGACGTGCATTGCTGATGCAGTGATGCCTCGATACGTTACGGACCACATTAAGCAGTGATTTCACCCCACGCAAAGGCCATATGGCATGGTCATCGTACGATTCTTCTACATCCGTTGTTGTTGTTGTAAATATATTAGACACAACGATTTGGTAATCGGCAGCATCCAATAGCGGGTATTAAACGTTGGAGAAAATTGTCACCAAGTCTTAGGAATCAAGAGAAAGTTAAGCTTTGCTGTAGCGCATAATTCATAATTCAACTTAGGTTCGAGGTCATCACAAATGAACACTCCATTCAATCTGACCTGCTGGTGTTGATTGCATTCTACCTTTGTGGAGTATTCGTACCCTGTTTTTGAACCCGTTCAAGTTCTGCAACCAACTCCTTGTGTGGCGCTAAGGCAGGTGGCCGTTAATTCGTTGTTGATCCTGTCGTAAACAGAAAGTTCTCTTGTCGATCACCAAGTCAGAACGTGCGGGGTCCGCCTTGATGCCGGTTCACGGTGCGGACCTTGCCCGGACGCCTAACGCCGAGATGCGGAGACAAAGGCTGCGGTTTCCAACCATGTTGTATTCGCTTATGGGACCAGTAGCAATATTGGGTCATGAAGCCAGCGCCTGTTAACATTTCGCAGCCCTCGTCCTGGGTGACCGAACCGACCGAAAATTTCATCCTGTCAGTTAAGTTTTAATCTGACCGACGTCACTAAGAAGACCACTACGCCAATGACCTCAAAACGTGACGCTGGTAGGATTCGAACCGAACTGACAGTATGAAGTTCTGATTTGCTACACACCCATGACCATGACTCCCGTCTGCTAAATCAGCCCCACCTGCCGGCTCCACCTCGCGCTTGTGCCTACTGTAACCGAGCGATGCAATCTGGCTTCAGAAAGATTTTCCCCACTCCTAGATGACCGAGTTGAAGACTCTGGAACAATCTTCACATGTCGCTCGCTCTCAACCATGGCGAAATGCCAAAACAGCTGGAAGTATTAGAGAATAATCGACACGTACGAACAAGTATTTGTCTGCATGACGAAGATGGCCACTGGGGAGCGCTTGCATACATTTAATTTGTCCATAGACGATTTCACGACGAGATTGAAGGTAGAAACAATGGGCGTTAGGTACAAAGTCCTCGTATTCTCACTGCGGCAAAGTAGCCAGTCACTGTAAGTAACTCAATACCCCTGCAGTTTGCGCAACCAAGCAAGGTTTCTTATTCAATCGGTAGCCTGATAATTCAGGGCTGCAATCGAGACACGAATTCTCCAAGCAACCTGGAATGTAACCTATGGCTCAGAGAAGTTCCAGTTCATCTGAAAAGCTGCGCACCGTAGTGCTTGGATGTCTATACCCCGCATTTTCCAACATGCGAGGTTTGAAGAAGAGGCACCGGGTGCGGGGTATTAGGCCTGGTCTATGCCTCCCCACGAAACCACCGACCTTGTAACCATTCTCTTAGTCAATTATTGCATCATTTTAGCAGCCTGAGGTGCCTCCTGTGCGAGCAAGCCGCGGCAGCAGTTAACCGAGCTTCACTGGCTAAATTTTGCCGAATGGCTGCTTGCATCATTCACTGCATCTGGCGGGATGATACGTTTCAGCCACATTGTTTATGAGAACGAGCAAAACTCATCTGCAAAAGATCAACTGATCATCCAATTCATAGTAGTGAATCGGTCAAAAGCATTCGCCATGTCCACCCTCGAGATCAACAGCAAAGAATTTGTCAAGCTCAAGGACAAAGTCATACTGATCACAGGTATTGTGACCTCTTTCAAGCCGCTTCCCAGTTTGCGTTTGCGTTGGTCAGTCTTGTTCTGGCTTCAACACATCACATAAACTCCTTATCCTCGGTTTTGACGTAGGACCCTTTGCAGTCACATCACATCAATAGCCGGGTAATGATTATGTATGTCGACAAAATACTGACTGTTTTCGGCAGGAGGCTCCTCCGGCATCGGACTAGGGGTCGTCAAGCTTCTGCTATCCATCGGTGCTCGTGTGACAAGTGTCGATCTGACTGCCCCACCGGCCTCTGAAGATTTTACTTCACAATCGCCTACATTCACGTTCGAAAAATGCAATGTCTGTGACTGGAAAGCCCTTCGAAGTGTGTTTTCACGAGTAGTGGAGCGGGAAGGGCGGCTTGATGCAGTTTTTGCAAATGCCGGTAATAATCCAAACACATCCCGGGGAGCTGTTCGTTCGCGGCTAATGATGAGGCTGCGAATCTTGGAGCTTGCAGGCGTAAATCCTCGCACGCGATTCATAGATGATGAGATCGATCCTACCGACGGCCAATTGAAAGAACCGGATTTGTCATGTCTCGAGACAAATCTGTATGGCGTAATTTCTACGGTTAAGCTTGCCGTGCATCACATGCGGGCTCGTGAGATTCAGGGCAGCATTGTCATCACAGCATCTGTGTCGTCTTGGACGAGATTCGGAGCAGTGGATTACAGTATGTTGAAACCATTCTCCATGCATTCTTTGAAAGCTCTGCCCCTTTTCGAATGATTGTTTCCGGGATGAGAGCCTTTGCCGATACGAACCAGCTTCGCTCAAACTTTCCAATGATTTGACACAGTTCTAACCGCATAATTTAGCGACATCAAAGCACGCTGTGTTAGGCTTCATGCGAGGATTGCTTCCGCATACCTCCAGGTTGCCCGTCCCCATTAGGATCAACTGCATTGCTCCAAACTGGACAAAGTCCGGTCTGGTCACTGAAGAAATAGTTGCTCCCACAGGCTTTGACCTGAGCACTCCTGAAGACGTCGCGCGGTCAGTTGGGCTTCTGATGACAGACAAAGCCCGAAACGGGGAAGTAATCTTCGTCGATGGCGGAAGGTATTGGGAGATCGGGAAAACACTTGAGGGGGATGGAGTTGGGAGATTTGTTGGCCCGACAATGCCGCCCGGGACTTCCGACTGCACACACTGGGAACAGTATGTCGAGTTTTGTCGCAGGATGAACATGGCACTTGGAATAATGTAGCAGTGCTGTTGTGCTCGAACAGAACTGTTTTGGGGGTGTTGCGGCTGAGGTTGGTCTTGCTTGTAAAAGGTTGTACCATTGTATGTCAATCTTGACAGGTCTTTGCAACACTTTTCTAGGGATCAATAGTTCCACTGTTCTCCCTAGACACGTTGACGACTTTGGGGCATCAAGCCACATGAACTGTTGAACATCAAAATACATGATTATTGGCGAATGCGCCACTCGACGGCAACGATCGCGCCTCATTATGCTTTTGTCAGATGGAATAGAAATACTTCGGTTTGACTAGGGGAAGGTGTGATGAATGTGCGCAAGACTCCCCCCCCCCCCCCCATTGGCTTCCATAATATTCGACTGAGAGTGGCCTGTCAAAAGATTCTTGTCCCTCTCAGATCCCGCAACGCAGAGCTAGGACCGTCAAACCGGGAATACTTTTCTCTTACCATCTCATAAAATGAAAGAATCCAGTTTGGTTGAGGCTGGAGGTCTAGATGTCCAGGAGACTTTCCCGTTGTTCGGGGGGTTGATTGGCCGGAAAGCCATTCGTTGCGCGCTCAACCGACTGGAGACTTTCTATAGCTCCCTGGAAGAAGGTATAATGTAAGAGGTTTCACTAGGCGATTCCCAACCAGGTCTTTGGGACTACGAAAGTCTCTAAGCTTATAATAGGTAGTCGACTTTAAGCCCCATTCCGTTCGGATTCCGCCCCTGTCGCAAAAGTGGAACCATGATTTCGGGAGCGTAATCATAGCTTTTATTACTACATACCCCCCTAGACTGTAGAGTACGTCTATAGGGCTACCTTTAAGCTGAAAATAACGCTACGCACCCTCTTAGAGGGCACTACCCTATGAGAAAAGGAAAAATAGCTAACCTAAGTAGGAATTAAACCTGCGACTAATATGCGAACGTCCTACAATAGTGTCACGGTCTATGGACCGGTGTTCGGCCTTCGGCAAGACCCTCTGTCACGGTCTATGGACCGATATGAAGCTTCGGCTAGACCCTCAGCTATGGAATACTTTGGAAGGTTACAGAATATCGTGGAAGGTTATGAGAACCTTGTCGGCCCTTACTCAATGGAAGCTTCTGGAAGAAGACTCACA
>NW_026517610.1:0-22809 GCF_026319265.1 Colletotrichum chrysophilum | reverse complement strand
CAGTACGCCGCCTAACCCGGCCTGCTTCACCGCTGTTAGGTGCCTACCCTTGTAAAGTCCTTTCTTCCTTCTTCAGCTTAGAATAGTCAATCGACGGCACCTCTACGTTGAACAAGCCTAGGGGCCAGCCCCTTACAGTATTGACCTCTTGCGCAGCTTTCAACACTGGGAATGCCCATTATGCCGTCCGAAAGTTACCATCCTCTCCGACCGATACATATTAGACCTGGTTGCACTCAAGCTTCCGGCCGCCGTGTGCCAGAGGGCCATCTCGAACGGATACGGATTTGAAAATCGTGAGCGGTACAAGAGTGGATTTTTAGTACGAACTTTGAATCTTCATTTTTCACTTTTGATCCATCTTGACCTCTCGGTGTATTTGCCGACGTAGACAAGGCGCCAACCACTGCCTCAGCCGGAGATCCGTTCTGTGTCTTCATGGTGGTAGAGAGCCCAGCATGCACCACTTTGCCCGTTTTATCAGCATTGTTACATGGCTACATTTATACATCACAGGCCCTTGGTCTCACAGTTTCTGGTCAGATGAGTGTTCGAAGGGCAGACTCGCATCATCCTAGCAGGAACACTGTCACACAAATTACTCCATAAGACATGAGCAATCACATTTGAGCACGTCGTAAGTGCAACGCGTCTAGTAGTATTTCTTAAACTATGGTAAACGCATATTCAGGCAGTAGGTACATCCATCGTGCTCAGTTTACCACTCATGGATCGTCCATACCCGATCTGTGGCACAAGATCTGTAGCGCATCATGTTGGTAAAATAGTATGCGGGTTTTCCATCAGCTTCTGTGGCATTCAGAAGAGCCGTGACGTGTTCGGACAGCCAGAATATCTTACGTATACCGCATTACTCAATTCTCAGTGCAGATTCCTCAAGAGACTTGCATCGATTGCAGATGCAACAGAAGTCTGGGTGGGTCTTTTGCACAAAATTGACACTACCAAAGTGTTATTCTGGTGGTTTCAAGGCACAGCCTGATAAACCCGTCATCAAATGGACTTAGTTAAACTGTGTCGTATCACAAAAAAGACAAAGGATTCACACCCTATTGTTCTTTAGTGTTGTTTCAGTGCTTATGGGTGTGGTCCTTTCCCAATTGGTGTGCTGACGTGGTCCAGTAAGCAATGGATCATTGGCGATGATACTAACCGGCCGGCACCTGGAGGTATCCTGTTACATTGCATAAAAGCCCATCATCATTCAAACATACCTCCATGTGACTGCAATAAACCTCATACTGTATTGCTTATCGCTCAATTCGTCAACTAGCGAATATACCTTACGCAGGAAAGGGGGCACTGCGCACCACCATTGCTGCTAGACCATATCAAGCTAAACAGAGTACATCCAGTAACTTAGTTTCCAATCAGGCTCTCAGGTCATCACGTCTTACACGTATGGCTATGGTGGTGTGGGGTCCTTTCGGTGAAGAATCGAAACAAGGTTGGTATGGCCAAACGACCGAAAGGCCCCTGCATCGCAACGCACTTGGTTGCCTCAACTCAGCTTTGGCAGGCAAGATGCGCCTGCGCCGCCATTCCCTCTCCCAGATATTTATGCCTTTACTTCACCCACATATATCACTCAACTTCCCTCATAGTATCTCTAGTCAGAAGTAAAGTTTCTTGGTGGACTTCACTCCCAGAGTCATCAGATCCCATACTTTTGCTGTAAAGCCTTCTTTCTGCTACCAATCCTCACCCTCCCAACAAACCAGACACTCCACCATCTGTCGTCTTAAATTCTGCAATACTACTTCCTGCAGTACCCAGCATATTCCTCAATAAACCAATCAGAATGTCGCTACCAACGCAAACCAGTGACCGACAGATTCCTTGGGAGGCCATGAAAGAGATTATTCGAGGTCTTTATCTCGTCGAGAATCGCACGCTAAAAGATGTCATCGACGTCATGAAGGAAAAGCATGGTATCTCTGCTACGTAAGGAGGCATTGAACACCCATTTTGAATGAAAGTCCTAACACATCTTGGCGCAGTGAGAGAATGTACAAAAGGCGGTTCAAAAACTGGGACTGGCCGAAGTACAACACAAAAGCACGCCGAAACCCTGACAAAATCATCGAGAGATTCCCAGGCAGAGCCAGGGCCACATGCAGACGGGCACATCGGCGCCAACTGGAATTTGCGAGCAGCAGCAGTTCGCGCGTCCCAGAGCCCGCTGTGTTGCGGTTTTTCGAAATTTGCCATGTGAATCGGGTGGCAGAGCTCAAGTACGTGCTCTTCTCTAATCTCAGAGATCTCATCCTGGGAAATTCTCGGCTCGACTCTAGATGGAATGAAAGAGGCAAGCATACGTTGCTTGAGCCCTCTGGAGATCGATTGAGTCGCCATTTCAGAAATGCAAAGCATATGCATGGTACCGCAAATGATCGACAGTCGTGGGCTATCTGGCGACAATCCTTTCGACGTCTTGAACGCTTTGTCGAGGACCAGCCGATTGAAACTTATCAGGCGTTTTTCTTCGACATCCCACGCAAGCTACCGACCGAAGAACTGCTGGGAACATATTTCTGCCATCTTCATCAGTTGCTACAATTGAAAAGAGAGAACGAGCCCATCACACATGTGGCAAAGGCGATGCATCAGCTCAACACAGAAGCACCATTGCAGATTTCACACATAATGGAGGAAATGCACGACATTGCGGCTGATTGCTACGTTGAACTGCGAGGGGAAGACGACTTGACGAGTGTTTCCACCCGCATGCGAGCAATCAGAGTTCGCAATGTCGACAGAGGGTCGCAAGCGTGTGAGCAACTCATTTCGAGCTGCAGCAATATCCTTCAAGGCACCGCCCAACAATTCGGCGAGTTTTCAGACGAAGCGTTGTTCGTAGCCCTGTGGCAACTGGGAGCCGCAAGCCTGTTCAGCACTTCAGAGCGCATCCTCGAGCTTAGCAACAGTATCATCATTCGCCTCGTGTCTTCAAATGGAGGGCGTCATCTAAGTGTATGGGGCCTTGAAGACATGCAACACTACGCGTGGGTCAACTTCAACATCAGCAAAGCTTACGCAGAGCGTGGGCAGATAGAGGTTAGCATACTCCCGTTGAAGGAGAGCATCAAAGCGACTGGGTACGTGTTGGTAAATGCCGAAGATGAAGCTTTGATAGAACGGGCAGATACTCAGCTTGTGAGCAAGTACGGGAAGCTGGAACAACGTCTTCGTATTCTTGGAAAGGTGGCGGAAGCGAACAAGGTTAATGAATACATCACTAAGTCCACATACTTAGAAGAGGAGGAGCAAAACGATCTAGCTGAAAATCTCGATCCAATCCTGGCACTCCCTAATTCCCAAGAGAGGTAGTCTTACGAGCGGGCATTTTGAAGAAGTGGCATATAGACACAGATGGTACAATGCAATCGAGGCACTTAAAGCAAGTATTACATGCTCATCAAATCGGAGGGGTTAAGCGCTTGTAGTGCCTTGATCCTTCGGGACAGCATCAATCGAGCTCTGTACTCTTCATCCCTCCTAACTCTTTTTCCACAGTTTGCCGGCTGTGGATCCACCTCATTGACAGCCTTATGATCGAGCTCTGTACGTAGGGGAAAGCCAATTGATTTGACTGATTTGATCGATGACCCTACAATTATATATATCACCAGGGGCAAGCCTTCCTCGGGTACCAAGAACCGTTTGGCACTCTTTCCTGGCCAAAGCTATTTTTCTCATCAGACCTACAACCTAGGTTTAGAAAGTTGCATGATGGATCCTATAGTAGAAATATGGACGCAAATTAATATGTACATGTTCAGCTAACATCTTTCTCATTTGTCGTTGTGCGCATCCCCGACTAAAAACGGCCCAACCCTCGGCATCAAAAAGTCCGCAAACCCCAACTCAACCCCCTTCATCCGGAGCATCGCATACACCAGCCCCAAATGGAACCCAAAAAACGGCACCGCATACTTCATCAAATACTCCTCCGCCGTCATCTTCAACTCATACCCCCCGAGCCGGAACTCCACCGCATCCCCCTCGTGCCCGTCGACGTCCCGCGTCGCCACGCTGTCCAGCAGCGCAATCGTGCGCTCGCACCGCGCAATCAGCCTCTCCACCGTATCCTCATCGTCGGGCCACACGTGGACTGTGATCCCGGCCATGCGCGTGAGCGACTTCTTGGCGATGTTGGAGACGAGCAGGACGTGGCCTGGCAGGGGAGCATGCCCTCGATGAGCGTGGCGGTTAGGATGGAGTCGGGGGAGTCGGGGAAGTGGAGGGCTGCTTTGGCGAGGATGCGGGAGAGGACGGCGAGGCCGGTTTTGAAGTGGGGGATGGAGGCGTTGTAGAGGGTGATGTTGGCCATTGTGGAGGGCGTGTTGGTGAAAAGGGGTTCAGGGAGAGATTAGGGCGGTAGATGATGAGTAGGACTAAGAGCTTGAAGTGAGAATGATTGTAATCCAGTTTATACAGGGGATGCAACAAAGTGATTGCTAATGAAGACTGTCTCGGAGACTTACACTAACTATGATCGTGGCTCTGAATTACCAATCAAATTCACGGGATCTTTCATCGCCAAATATTCCGAGATAGAAACACTGCTCATCAAGAGGTACTTTGAGGGATATTCAAGATCGCATTACCAATCCTGATCTTTTATGATTTCCAATTAGTTCTTTCTCATGAGGTCCTCCTGGACACAACCCCTTGCATGAGAAGTTGACGGATGCTAAATCTACTGAGAAATTTACCTGGCTCTGTCATTCTAGTGTTCCAGCTGGACATCCCTCAAGACCGTACCTCTCAGTCCCCTTCGTACGCCCTCAAGCCTTTTGACATAATCCAAGCTCGACTCCCTCGCCGCGCGAGCAACAATCATCCCCGTCTCCGAAACGTCGTATTCCGCAATGCAAACGCCAGCCCAAGGCTTCACTGCCTGGTCGATATCCATCGCCTCGGCGTCAACGCCCCTGAGTCTGCGCTGCGATGTATGTCTCTCCACAAGAAGCCATCTCACTATCCCAGGGAATGGCTCTGCTAAGGCCAAGGCGTTTCTGAACACACGTTGCCCGTCGGCAGCGTGAGCCACGTGTGAAATGCTGGCGCCGAGATGGACGAACATCTTAACAAATTCCATCCGTCCGTATGAGCACGCCAACATCAACGCAGATCCCTCAGACGCTCCTTCTTCGTCAAGTCTTGCGCCATATTCCAGGAGCACGCGGGCACGATACAGGTTGTCTTCCACAATCGCGCGGCAGAGAGGCGTAAAAGGGTCTTCCAGAGAAAGATTGACCAAAGCTAACCTCTCCTCTGTTGGAAGCCGCTTCAGTAGCTTGGCAAGGCTCTCTGACGCCCTTGTCTGGGTGAATAACTCAGCCAGGAAGTCCTTGCCGCCGCCGCGTACGATATTTGAAAGGTCAAAGCCGTAGTTCAAAACAAAGCTGGAAAGATGAACATTGCATAGTGCGCAGTGGAGCGGCGTGAGATTCTGCTGATCCGGTTCATACGGATCTAGCCCAACAACGAGCAGCCATTGCAAGACGGCCGGATTCTTGGACTTTGCACCAATACCCAGTAGCCCCGTGCCATGTGCATCCCGCACGTGTATGCTGGCACCGTGACTGACGAGTACCTTCGCTGTGTCAAGATTTCCTTCAGCAACGGCGACCATCAAAGGAGTAAAGCCATCTACGTCCCGAAGGCTGCAGTTGGCCCCAACCTGTAGAAGATATTCGACAGCCTCGACAAAGTTGTTGCCGGCCGCTTCGTGGAGTGGGGTTGTAGCGTTGCCATCGGACAGATCGGTGCCGTGCGTCACCAGTATCTGGATGATTTGCATGGATGTCGATGATTTCACCCTAATTGCCAGGAGCAGCGGGGAATCGCCCTTTTCGAATTCCGGCGAAAACGCATCGGAGGAAATACGTTGGTTGAAAAAGTGGGAGAGAACCTTCTGCTGATTGTGCGCCCAGGCGCGGTCTGGGTTCGTTCGGTCAGTGATTCGAAACTGGCCTTCCGGCACCATGTCTTGGTATCTGGAGGAGTACATCTTCAGGTGCGCCAGAATAGCCAGCAAGGCGGCATTTGCAGCCCCATTCCTGCAAATGGCAGCATAGTGTATCGGACTTATCGGGTGTTGATACCAGTCGGTGTGAAGAAGGAGAAATTGGACAATTTCGTGTATGTGCCGCTTGGGAGATCTCTTCTCAGACAGGCGATGTACAGCCAAGTGTAAGACAGTACATGGGTGAAAGTTCTCATGCGCAGATGAGGGTGGTGCATGGAGATGACGAGGACACTGCTTAGTCATGACTTCTGGTCTCATGCCATGTTGTAGAAGGCGAAGACAGGTCCTGTAGCAGCCCGACCTGAGTGCGAACACGACAGGGGAGCATTCTCCGCAGGACAGCCTAATGTCATTCAAGGCTGCAGGATCCAGATACTCCAAGACTCTTTCGCAGGTCTTCCATGCTGTCTTGTCTCCCTCTGTGATCAGTGCTTCAAGAATGGCCCCAGCTAGGTGGCCCCGGGACGCCTGATCTTCGTCTGGTGTTTGTGTGAGTCGAGGAAGAAGCGTCGTCAAGTAAGGGGCGAATAGCACAAGCAACACCCCGTAACCAATTTCAAGAGCACGCAAGAAAGGTTTCTCGATCGCCATCTTCGCCGAGCAAGGCTTCAGCAACAAGCGCACGGCCTCGGTATCGCCGGCCTCAACGGCGATCATGAGCGGTGTCCGGCCTTGGTAATCTTCTCTCGTAGGGTCCGCACCATGTTCGATGAGTACTCGCATGCAGGATGTCGAGCCGCCGAGGGCGGCACAGTGGAGGGGCGTCCATCGCTCATGCAGCGTGGCTACATTGGTTGAGAGTCTGAGTTCCTTGATGTAAAAGTCCACAATAGCCTCGTGGCCGCCGATCGAGGCAATGTGTAGGGCGTTGAAAGTGTTTGAGATGACGGTACGCTTAGACCCGGCAACAGACTTTACCTCGAATTGGGAAGTACACGTTCTAGCCCAATAGATATCCGCATAATAAAAGTTCTTCAGGCATACGACAAGACGGAGGGACCCAACTGATACCGCTGTAAGTGCCGAGTCTCTACCGGATGTATCGGTAGCTGAAGGGTCTGCACCGTGTCTGAGAAGCGTCCTGGCACCATCGATCTGGTTGCCCGAGATGTAGTTCAGAACAATAGGGGTGCCACGGACTCCAACGCCGGCATTTGGGTCGCATCCATAATCCAATAGGCAGGATAGCTTCTTATCTCGTGATGATACCAAGTCCTCCAACAGCCATTCTAACAAGCCGGTCCCTCCCTCTTCGACCTCATTGAGCCGTTCTACTTCCGCGTGAGATAGTATATTCTCGAACATCTCAAGATTGCAGCGAGATGTTTCTTCACCCTGACACGCCACTTCAAGCGCTGAAGTACCATCTACCCTTTCATGGACAGAGATACCCGCTTTTAGAAGCTTAGGCACAAGGTCGCCTCTGCCTTGCTGTATGCAAGCCTTGAGCAACGTGATGGCTTCGGCGGAAGCCTTCAGAGAATCTTTGAAACCCGACGCCTTCAAGATACAGCCAAAGACATCCCCCATCCATGGCGGAACCTCGGAATAAGTGGGTAAGCCTTCAATCCAAGTGTAAACGATGGGAAACAGTGCCGAACTTTGCGTGGAGGTTTCGTAGTCGGCTAGTGCCCACATCTTGACTAGAGCATTGAGTGCCGTCAGGATAGATGGTCCAGCATCCAACCCCTCTGGCCAGCGAGGGCTCCACTCGGCGATCACCGTCGTCACGAAGCGTTCCCAGAGGCCAGCCCCAGATGCATTACGCGAGACGAGAACATCTCGCGTGAGGAGACATTCGTACGCTGAAGCTTTGAGCGGCTCAGAGTACGCTGGGTGGTTCCGGGCTTTTTTCGAGAGACGCCCACCCTTTTCGAGATTGAAAGCGGCAAAAATCGTTTCCGCTGGTGACAGTCCACGATTGTCTAGAGCCGGCGCTTTGCAACCCTTCTTGAGCGTCCGTACAAGCTCTGGCGTTGCAGATGCGTTCAAATAATGTAGCACAGACCGGCCGTGGTCGTCAACAGCATTGGGGTCCGCACCAAACTCGAGCAGGCTTGACGCCAAAGCTTCAGAGCCCCATTCGGCTGCTAGAAATAGCAGAGGCTTCGGGCTGCGAAGATAAACCGGGTCTTTCTTGCACCACTTGAGGAGATGCAAAGCCCCGAATGGTGGTTTTGGTGACGACTTGGGACCTTTAATCATCTGCTTGAATGGGTAGATGATGCCTTGAGCAATTGGAGTCTGTCCCCCACGCATCCTTGCCCTCAGATTCTGATCCTGATTCTCGTCGTTCTCGAGAAGGCAATTGATCAGATCAATGTCGGAGTTCGCCGCTGCAACGTGCCAGATGTTTCTCCCGTCCTCATCAGTATCAGTCGTTTGTGCTCCATGACTTAGGAGAAGATTGAAGACATCGGGAGATTCAGACAACAACAATGGTGTTTGATTCCTTGGATTCCGGACGTGGACATTCGATCCAGAGTTCAGTATGAGGTGGGTCAAAGCCAGGTCATCGGATTCCACGGCCCAATGTAAAATGGATGTTCCCTTATCCGGAACGTCAGAAGAATCACCGGTCGGGTGCAAAGATGGTATCTCTTTGTGGAGGAAGGCGTTTGGGTCCCAGCGCGGATCTTCGGTGAGTCTTCGAACAACGTCCACCTCACGATCCTGGACTGCCTCCCGAACGAGCGAAGTGTAAGCCTTGGGGGTGATGTCCAGAAGTGGAGAGGCTCGCTGGAGATATTCCGGTACAAGATCGCAAAACCCAATCATGTCGTACACACCCGTGGCTAACATTGACATATCGTTGTAGCTGTCATAGTTGATGACGGCTCTGTCCAGGATTACCGGTAGAACACTGCCAAGGAAATTGAGACAGATTGGGGGAAATGGGATTGGCCAATTTTTCAATGTTGATCTCTCTGAGCGACTTGAGCGAAACAATGTCAGGAAACGGTCGTCGAAAAAAGAGACGTCGGGGATGTGATCCATGATGTTGAGAAATTTCTCTGGTGACCGAAGAAAGTTGCACACAAGAAATGCCAAGGTAGCCAGAGACACAGGCTCGTCTTGACTGGGCCCAATAATTGAAGAATCAGTCCCTTTCAATGCGCCGCCGGCATTCTGGAGAACGACGAGGGTCCCATTTTGATTGATCGGAGTGCGCATGTCTGCTAAGAGCTCCACTGGATCTGCCACGCGTCCGAGGAAAGCATTGGGACCAAGTAAGGCGCAGTAGAACGGTGTTCCCCAGGGGCTCCTCATTCGGACAGACTCTGGGTCGGCAGATATCAGCCACCGGCAAACTTCGGCTATGCCCAACGCAGCTGCGACGTGAATGGGACGAAGCGAAGGGTCGGAAACTTGTGACATCAAACGCACAAGAGGTTTCGTCGAAAAGTTCGGGGACGTGGGATCGAACCGTTCGGGCCACTGTTGGCGCGCGTATTCGAGAACCCAGTTCTCAAAGTTCCCTGTCTTCAGTTTTGGAGAGAAAAGGTGCTTGAAATCGGATTGGAAGGCATACTGTGTCGTTTCGGGAGCAATACTCTCGTCTCGGCGAATACTTCCCCAGTGCTTCTCGACAAGCTTTGGCAGTCTCAGCGCGTACGTGCCATAGGATGGCCGTTCCACATCTCTCTCCGCCAGCTTCGCCTTGTACACGTAGTATTCACCTGGCTTGGCTAGTTGAACATCGGGGCCGCAGATCTGCTCGACACATGCTAGAGCATCGTTGTAGGAGCTGTCATGATGGTGAGGGTCATTCAATGTAGACAGCGCAGGCTGAGGCCGTTGTTCTACGACAGATGAGGAGCCAATGGTGGATAAGCAAAGCTCGAAGTCAAGGTGGTGGTCGGTAGCTGCCGCTGTTCTGAGGCCGCTGAAAATGGCGCGAAGATTGACAAGGATTTTTTCGTCAATAATTCCCCCTTGAGTAGCCTGTTCCAAGTCGCTCAAAGTGCCATCCAATGTGTCAAGCAGGTTGCGACCAGGTTTCGGTCCGTCAAACAGGAAGTCCAGCTCTCGCATGCGGAGCTCCTCAACAAGCAATGCTAGGCTCTGCGTGGCACCGACAAGCAGCCTGAGAGTAGTGACAACATCTCGAAGCGGCTGCGAGTCGTCGTTCACGGCACGTTGGCGAAGCGAGAGGTACGCCGAGAAGGTCTTCGCGTGGACCTCCTCCAGAACCTTGGCCCAATCTCGCTCGGGGCTAGCGTCCATGCTGGCGGCGGCGACGACGGACACCCGTCGGCGAGCCTAGGTGGGTAGTCTGGCTCGGACTCTGTGATTGCGAAGGACATTCGATACCATCCGGAGGCCTGGGAGGTGCGAGATTGAGGCCAATTGAGACCGCGGGGTAGGCGATGGCTTGGGCGGGTGAGGACGTGGAAGGAAGGAGGACGTTTCGTCGTCGATCAAGGGTCGGGAAGTTTAGGTTCCGTCCCGGAGGGCAGTCGCGCTTTCCAGGCGGCGACTGACAATAGGGGCCGCAATCAGGGGCAGGATACAGCACGGCTCCGCCTGATTTTAGCGGTCGGTCTCACAGCTCATAGATTATGTAAGGCGGCATGGCACCACGGGAGCTTGGACCTCCTCAGATTGGGTCTGCATTTTTGGTATTTGGGTGAGAATGAGGTGAAGCTTGCAGGTGTCTTGAGTATTTGACAATACCTCTTAAATAGACTAGAAGTTTATCGATTTGTACGGAGTTGTGCATTGAGGACATGGGATAGGATCTCAGCCTTCAAAGACAAAGTTAGTTGTCAATTTATTTCATCAGGATGTTCGCAGTCAAGCGCCCTATTTTGTATACTTTCGTTTCCCATCAATAGTTTGTAGGAAAAACATTAGTCAATTGTTTCCAGACGGCCTAATTTTCCTGTGCACTTAAACACTCCCATCGGAAACAACAGTAGCGACAGCGATAACGAGGACGAGGACGACGATAACTATAACGATAATAACGACGAGGATAGAAGTAACGACAACAATAAATGCAACGATGACGACGAAAAGGACAACGACGACGCTGACAGGAATGTGATGAGAGTATAATTTCGGACAAAAAAAATGTATTTTACAAGCTGCAAGCACTTGTTCAAGTGTTCATACCTCATCGACCGTGTTATGCAGAATCTTTCAAGATGCAGAAGGGACGAGCGTTTCTGCACTACTACATCATTCTTCATCATTTTGCAGACGGCACAGGTTGCCGATAAGAGAATGTCCGGATCGCCAATGTAGCCATCGGCGCTAGGCGGAGGATTTCCCAGCAGAGGTTTGTTCTCGAGATTAATCGAAGATACTGTCCAGACAGAAGTGCTTTGCTTTGCAAAGAGAAATCTTACATGATTCCCCCATTAACATTGGTTCAGCCAATTTCTACCACCCACCGTATGTTTATTTGATTTCGTAATAAGAAATATGGATCTCCAGACCGGATCAAGCCTGTGTGTGGCTAGCGGCAGCTTAAATAACTGAAGCTGTCAAGTCCGGTAGTTATGACTGAAGGTCAATGACACTGTTATGAATGGTCTCGTGAGGTGCGTTGAGGAGAACGTGCTTTCGTGAGGCCCGGGCTGATGGCATGGCGGCACACCGATGGCCTGTTCCCGGTCCTCAATGACGGAGAGCTTTAGTTAGGTCCCGGGGCTGATGAGCACTCTGTGATCTGAGCTCATGTCCGGGAGCAGAACTGAGTCGAAACTGGTCGTTCGTGGTTTGCAGGTTTCTCGAATGGGAAATGGCTACCATGTTTTCGTTCCACGGAGGAAACTCCGTGGAACGAACCAGCGAGTGGACCTTGAATGACGCTCCAATGTGTATTTAGTGACTAGTATGAGTCCATAGTGATGAAAAGTGCATGTTTCTACGATCAGTGATCGAATAAATCGGTCTGCGCTCTCCGTTCTCCATCTGAAGCGTGGCTCATGCAACATCCAGCCATAGCCATGTCTTGCATTCAAGATGCCCAGCCTTAGATCTCTCCCCCAAGGATGAGACTACTAGTCGGGACTCAGGAGCACGCAGTCTCGCACAATATCCACTGATTGACGCAGGGGTTCCCCACAATCTCACCGGTGCCAGGCGGTGGATGATGGGCGCTTTCAAGCCCTGTCTGTAGTGACTGATGTTCAGCCATTGCCCATCCAAAGGATTAAACTTTGTGACAGAATTGCTTTTCGTGCATTCCTGAAAGTGCCATTAGGTGTCTCGACGGTAACAGACAAGGCATCAACGGCTTAACGGCGGGCGTTGCGCAGAGGTGTGGACGTGGTGTCTACCGGTGAGGCTTGACGGATGAGAAAGAAAGACTGTTTGAGGCGTTGGCAGGAAGGCCCAGCCCTTCGCCCTACGAGGACAGTGTGGCTTGCCATGTGTGGCGAGGTTTCTGGACTGTGCCTCGCTTTCCCCAATTTTTCTCCCCTCCTCAACACCAAGTCCAACACCACCACCACCACCACCACACCAACAATCACTCCGATGGCCAATTCGACTGCACAGTGGAAAAAGGCACCGAAAAAACGACATCTAGCGCGGTTACACAGACCGCCGCCTCTTTCGTCCGAACCTGGCTTCCCGTCTTCCTGCAGCTGCGATCCCTGCAAGCACCGTCTGATCGTATCTCCCGCCCGGACGAGACGAATGATCCTCATCTTCCATTCTTTCCTAAAATCGCCGTCTTCGTCAACATCGCCAGCATGGACCTCTCGCCAGACTTCCATCAGAGCAGGCCGGACTGTGAGTCGATCGCTTCACACCTGAAGACGGCCCCCAAATGAGCGAGGCAGTCAGCCGGGAGGACCAAGACCTGATACACCCGGGGCCCAAACGCACAGCCGTCTCTAGCTCTTCTATTCTTTTTGGCGCGTCGTCTACGTCTTCGTCTCCGTCTCCCGCTCCCCCCATTTTGGAGCTCCTCGTTCGAAGCGACCACCGTTCTGTTCTAGCCGCGACGGTCACCGGGCCACACCACCACCAATTGCCCGCACCACCACGAACTACGAAGGCCATCTCGGAGTCACCTCGCAACCAAATGGAGCCGTCTCGCGGGTACCGTTGTCTCCCGGCCGAGAATGACGCCGCCCCCAACAACCAGACTATTCCGTGATGGGTTCCAGCCGTTCGTCTCCAAGAAGCGACATGTCCCATTGCATCTGCGACATGTCGATGGCAGCCGAAACATTCATTATGATGAAACGCCGGCACGGGATCCCGCCCTATTCCCATCCGCCTGGCCAAATCATTGCCCCCCGTTCGCGTGTCCGTATGGTCCTCGGGACGGATACTGTCAGGGACAATCCCAACACCGCCTGCATGGCCTGCCTTGTTCTCAGCATGCCCGCCTCGTCGCCTGTTGACCGCCGCTTTCTGCGCGTCGCCAAATCCGCACCCACTCAAGCTCTTGTGCCAATGTGCCCACCGGCTGCAGCATGCGACATTCCACCGCCGCCATCGCCGCCACCGGCCAAAGCGTCGCAACGGCGTCGAACCCCTTCATATCATGCCCACGACAGGGACAGGCGTCCCAACCAGGCGGTCTGGGTGTGTCGACCACGCTCGAAATAGGGCCCCGTGCTACTCCATCGTCACGCAATGGCGGGAGATCGCCTACCATGTGGCCCAAAATTCCCTGGTCAACCCTGCTCGTCTCGGTCGTCCTCGCTGCTCTCCGTCATCCCCGCCAGACTTCAGATGGCATGGTTGCCAATCCCTCTGTTTATCTTAGCGCCAACACAAAGCACTCGTCCGAAAAAGAGGCCCGGGATACCGACTTCTCGACGCCGCCACCATCAGCTCGACAAACCAACCATGACGCACGGCCTATTGCTTTTTTTACCACGCGCAGCTGGCAATAGCAACACCCCTGGTGCCGGAGCCTGGAACGACAGACCGATGCTTAGCCTGGCCCTTGAAATCGACAAGGCAGGCAATGCGTCCCCGTTCCGACCTGCACCTGCCCTGCCGACATGCCATTGATCGACGCTTCTCGCGCCTTATACCGGCTTACTGCGAGCGTTCATGCATCTCCCGAGATCAACGTTCACTGTGGGAAATACCCAGGGCCGCTGAGCGGACGCCGTCTGTCGTGTCCGTTTGTTCCTGGGCGAGCTACGGGGTACAGCGTGCCCGACTTTCCCCCGCAAGTTCGTGGCGTCGCCCTAAGACATCCTACTTGCCATGGCGTTTGACAAGCCTGCCACAACACCAAAGAGAAGTCTGCCTGTGCGAGTCAGGATCTGCCCACTGCTGCCTCTTCTATAAGCATCTGGGACCGCCGTCTTTTCCATCTCCAGAGGAACAACCCCTCTTGCTCCGTGGTGGCATGTGGTATCGGCGTCCGTCACTCTGTTTCTTTACTCAAGGTATGATGCAACGGTAGCCTTTGTCCAACGTCTGATTTTGATCTACTTGGAAACCAATCTTCTTTAATCTCATCTTCTTTTCTTCTTTTCTTTTCCTTCTTTCGGCCCAGCCTGCCAGACGGCTATGACAATCACTACACACTCATTTGCAGACGCTCATTACTATCAAATTACAGCAAAAACATGTCTTCTATGTCCAGGAGATCGCCGGTGACGCCACCGTACGACAATGATTACAACCACAGCCCAAAGGGCCTGATGGACCCGAACATGAAGATTACCCCGCCGCCCTCTTCGTGTTTACCAGTCCCTACCATGACTTTCTCGCCGCCCGCGACCCCCCGCAGTGTCCGACCGAGCAAGATGTCCCTCCGTTTGAGAAGCAACTCCGGCTTGACATTACATACAAACGAAGACGCTTTCCGCCGTTACACCGACTACAACCCCGATGGCTCCCCGAGATCGCCAACATTCGGCCCCGGTACGTGGACAAGCCTCGACAGTATCTCCACGAGTTTGCGCCGGAGCTTCGGACCGCCCGTGATGGAAGCGGAGCCAACCGAGACGCTGCCTATCCCTGACTTTCTGGGCCGCGAAGTTTTCCAGATGATTCTCGGCAATGCGCAGACGTCACAACGATTTTTCCACTTCGCCTCGAGCCGCGGAAGTGGTCCCGATATCGAGTTCCTCCTCCGAGTCCAGGAGTATTCCCGTTGCTTGGCGCAGTTTGGAAAGCAGGCTTCATCAATGCCGACGCCCGCCAACCTGCCATCCACTGTCAGCAAGTCACTCAACGCAGACATGAAGCAACTGACTGGATGCGTGTTGCCCGGCCTCGACTCACTCTTTGGAGAATCCAAGCGCTGTGTAGAACAGAGAGTTGCGCGCTCCATTTTCCCTGCCTATGTCAAGTATCAGCTGGCTCTCTGCACTTCAGCTTCGTTGTCGGGCATCCGTGGTCCCAGGTACCCCGGCCTTGGCGAGTCTTTCTGTCTCACCGATGCCTTGAATCCCGAGAATCCCATCGTCGCCGCATCGGACGCTTTTGTTTCGCTCACCGGCTTTTCCAAGATTGAGGCTTTGCCACGAAACTGCAGATTCCTCCAAGGTGGCCTTACCGACCAGGACACCATCAAAAGGATTCGCGAGGCTGTGGTGCAAGAGGAGGAATCACTTGAGCTAATCCTCAACTATCGCCGCGACGGAACCCCTTTCTGGAACTTGCTCTTCACCTGCCCACTCACAGATTCCTCCGGAAAAGTCCGCTACTACCTCGGAGGACAGGTTGATGTTTCAGACCATGTCACCGGCTACAAGGACCTCGTTCGGGTCCTCAACTTCGGTCCGGCGCTGGACGAAACACCGAAAGACGACAACTCGGGTCGGGAATCTAGAAGCAGCCGGAGGATGAGCCGAACTAGTAGCCGTGACCGCAAGACGGAACGTCGGACAAGCCTCCGCAACAGGGATAGTCTCCACAACAAAGGACCCAAGAAAAGCCTCTTTCAACCATTCCGGAAGCATGCCACGCACAACAACGGCGGCAACAACAACCAGGAAAACGCGTCACCGTCGCAGGGAGTGGGGCTCGGACTTGAGCAACTCCTTACCGTTGGCTCAGAAGAACGCCTCTCTCTTGGCTCCCAGGTCGAAACCGTTTACGAGGCGTACAGCCGCTTCATTGTTCTTCAAAACACGGAGGGTCCGTCTGGATTCCCGCCACGCTCGTCGTCATTGCCAGCTGATCCGAGCAAGCGGAAAGCGCCTCAACTGAGCGTCGCTTACTGCTCTGCCGCGGCACTCGATGTCCTCGGTCTGGGGCCTGTTGCTGACAGCATCACGCACCGGGACATTTTCACAGTGCTGTCCGAGCTGGCTGACTCGCCGTCCGTCACAAAGAGTTTCAAGAACACGGTGCGCGAGCGCGTCATTCGGGACGGCAAGGCCGCCACGTTGGACGTTATGCTGGGAGGCGGGTACCTCGCCCGCAAGGGCAGTCTCATTGGTCTCGGCGGGGGCAGGTCCTCGAAGGACGACTCCGATGGAAGTTCGAAGAAGCCCGGGAGGCCCGTCAGCAGGTCTGGGTTTGCAAGTCTCGTCGGCGAGGCTGGGAAGATGGAGAAGCTCACCACCTATTGGACTCCATTGAAAAACGTTGAAGAGAAGGTTGAATGGATTGTACTCATCATCACGCCCATGAAATGAGGCGCGCACAAACTATTTTATATGTAATATTAATGTATATAACGCAATGGAAATATGGAGGGATCAAGCAGGATGCGGGACAAAGGTTTATATAGATACCACCGAAACACCTCCGCCCCGGCGACGGTCAAATATATCAAACATGACAATCGCAAATGCGGTCCTCAACGATCGTCTCTACGTTTTCACAGGTCTACCTTTTCACATCCTCTTCTTCGCCGTCCAGAACTGTGTTACTGCTCACCCCATCAGTAAAGAGTACAATTTTCACAAGGAAACTTCATGTCTGAACGACAGAGACTCACCATAAGTGAACTTCAGTAACGTGTCTAGCTGATCAGCATACTGGCTGTCAATGCTCTTTCTTGACGCATGGTCTACGTCGAAACCGAGCAGATCTGCAAGCTGGAGCACTTCCTCGGCGGAGAGCTGGAGAGCGGTGTGGGTACCCCATTTGAGCGCTGTGTGCACACGTCAGATGACAAGACAAGGGAAGGCAGAGATACAGTAAACGCAACATACGTCCAAGGTTGACCCAGACCCCACCGGGCTTCAGCAGCCGATGTATATTACTCAAGAAGTCGATCACGTTGTTGGATATGTCGATGAAGAACAGCGTGACGACGGCGTCGAACTGTTTGTTCTCTGGGAACTTTTCCAAGAAGTCGCCCTCGACGAGCTTGACGGTCTTGTTTGGCCAGTGGTCCGGCACCGTCACGGCGGAGTAGCGCGAGGACGCGTTGGCCTGATGAGTCCATTTGGTAACGAAGGGGTGCAGAGTGTGCTGGTGGAGGGAGCTCGTGTGGTTCGTGAGGAGGTGGTAGGCCAGGATGGATCCGTAGTCTAGCTCGTTGGCCGTGACGTCGTACCCTACGCCGTATGTGAGACTTTTTAAAGGCAGCGAGACTTTTAAATCAGCCGGTGATGGAAGAACGCACCTAGATCAGCAATTTCGCTTGCAAGCCTACCCATACCGCTCCCGGGCACAAGCACCTTTTTCCCGTCCCCATTCTCGCCAAAGTGTTGCTCGAGCCCAGCCAGCACAGGCGGGAAGACGGCCTGTCTCTCCTTCTTGCCCTGTGTGCTCCAGTCTCGAGAGAGGTGCCCAAACGCCAGGTCTACAAGGCCGAACTCAGCGTCTTCGTGGTCTTCCAACGCCGCCTGAGGGTCAATGTGGTAATGTGCCCTCGCGATCTGCGCGACCTGTTCCGTGAACTGGGCGTTTACATCGATCCCCTGCCTGGCGTTCTCGAAGTGTGCGGGGTATTCGAGCTTGTTGCTCAATGCCTTCTGCGCGGATGACTGCTTGGAATACCGCGCGTGCTTGCGCTGGAGGACGCGTTCTGCGAGGAGGGGGTATTTCTCGAAGGAGGTGATGGCGTGGGCCAGTCCATCGGGGAGGGAGGAGTGTCTATGTTTCTTCCTGCCTTCGGGTCCTGCATGCTCGCCGGCAGATTCAAAGGTTTGGTTGGTTGATGCGGGAGTGGTAGCAATGGGAGAGGTGAGCGCGACGTGAAGAGCTTCGGCGCGCGAGGAGAGGGAGGAGATGACGACAGCGACGTCAGATAAGGAAGAATAACCACGGATGGCGAGGTAGAGAGGAAAGACGATGAAGAGGCAGAGCGCGAGGAAGCGGGAGGGATAGATCGAAGTATGCATGGTCGTGATTGTGGTTCCCATATTGACGCGAGTGGAAGACCAGTTCTTCCTACGGTAGGGAGTGGGAAAAGGTTTGATGAGAGGATAATGCAGTGAGAAGGAAAGACCTCCTGGGAAATGTGAGATGGAGCTGCAAACTTGTGCCCCAATGGCTGCTCTGCTGACTGAGACAAGGATGATCGCATCCATCATTAATGGTGACCAATCCTGCACATGCTGACTACATGGGAGATTTCTTATATTCCCATCTATTAGTACCGCAACCACCATTACCAATTTAGTTCTCCTCCGAGTCTACCTTTACAGTCCAAACCACTTACGATAGCCATGGGTCGCTCGATTTTGTTTCTTTGCCTACTTGCCGTTCTCACAGTCTTCCCCAGCCGGGGACAAGCACAACGGTGCAGCAAGCTACTTACACGTAAAGAATGGCGGACGTTGACGCATAGCGAGAAAGCCGACTGGGTGGGAGCTGTCAAATGTTTAGCAGACATACGACACGAGCGGCTGTCTTTTACGCCGGACCAGACGGTTCTCGAGGGGAAGAGGAGTCTGTATGACGACTTCTCTTACTCCCACGCAGCAGTAGAGCACAGCGCACATAGAAATGCCTACTTCCTGCCGTGGCGTGAGCCTCTCCCAGAAACACACACCAGACTTGGTAATCGCCTACTCACGCGAGAATAGACCGGTGGTTCACCTACATTTTCGACTCGTCCCTCCGCCGTACTTGCGGGTACACTGGCCCAACGCCATACTGGGACTGGTCGCGCGATCACGCAGACTTGTTCAGCTCGCCCGTGTTCGAGGACTCTACCGAGTACGGGCTAGGCGGAACGGGTGACTGCGACTCCTCAGAAGCCGACTGTGCCGTCGAAACGGGCGCCTTTTCTAACTTGGAGCTCGCCTGGCCAGTCCCGCACCGACTGAGGAGGAATCTCACCCTCATCACCGGCTGGTTTGAACACGAGCTACCTCAAAACCGCACTCTGGGCCCGGAATTCGTGCGCAACTCGACCGAGCAGACCACTGGCGACTTTTTCAAGTTTCAGCACGCAATGGCACTGATGCACAACCACATACACAACTTCATTGGCGGCGATCTGGCGGCAGACTGCCCGAAGGTATTGCCGGAGGAGGATTGCCGGGACTTGGCAGTCAGCTTTACGCCCAATGACCCGCTCTTCTGGCTGCATCATGCACAGCTGGACCGGTTGTGGAACAAGGTGCGTGTTGCTTCCCTTTTGCCTTGTTGTTGCAGTAGTGTACAATGTTTGCTGACATCAGATGATGGGGTTGTACAGTGGCAGCGTCACCACCCATCCAACTTCGCCGCTTTCTCCGGAATGCCCCTGAACCCGAAGAACATGAGTGACCCGCGCTACGATTTGGACGCGCACGCAGATCATCGCATGCCTTTCGACGTTCAGGGTGTGCCCGTGGCGCCGAGCGGGGTGTTCGACACGGAGGCTTGGCCATTGTGTTATCGGTATTCGGACGAGGAGTAGAGGGACCGTTGGATCAACACCGCATAAATTTTGTAGTTCATTTTTGGACATTCGCGTTAGACTCATATTGAGTTGAAACGAGAAAATGTGTTTGGTTTCGTACATACTCTCTTGAAGAACTGAAAGAATGCAAAGAATAAGAAAACTCAACACATTGATATTTGTTCAATTTTTCAAACACTTCATCAATCTGTTAGTAGTCTGGCCTTCACACCAGGCAGAATCTCTATAAACTGGACTCCTTGATCCTTTCATACATCTCGGGTGTCCACTTCTCATGCTCGCTCTCCATCCAATCGTGCACCTGTCTCCAGTCCCGGCAGGTATGCACAGTTCCTCCGCCCGTAGCGACTTTATCACCATTAGGCAGTTTCTTGCTAGTACCGCCTGCCTCTAGAGTCGTGTCGGCAGCGCAGAGAATGCCCTGGCGCAGGTAATGAAAACAGTGCCATGTATGATCCGACCCGTCGTCCCCGTTGACGATAACAGCGCGGATGTGATTTAGGCAGTGCATCTGATGCCACATAGACACGCCGAAGGCGTAGTGCTCCTCCCCCAGAAAGACAAAGCCTTTGCCGGGAGGACGAATCGCGTTCCATTCGGCTGTGGCCGCGATGCCATCCATCCCGTAGTGGTCGAGGTCGTCGTGGAAGTCGGCTTGTATGGTTCGAACCTTGATGGGGAGCTCTCGAGGCCGGTCGCCTTCGAGATATGCTGATCTTGAGTCAGTAATGGTGGTGATCAGACGGCTTGGGATATGAGATATGGCGTACTGTATGCTCGCGATCCGCGGGTCAAGATGCGGAGGGAGAAGAGCAGAGCCCCCAGGTTCAGGACAAGACACACGCTCAGCGCTGCGAGCAGGCCGAGGGAGGGGCCTCGTAATTGGGAGGCAATGGACTTGAGGAACATCTTGGTGTCTTCGTAGTGTTGAGCGTCCAGTCCAGCAAAGAGAGAGCGCGATTCTTTTCAGCGCCAGCAGCGGTCAACTTGAGCTTAACACAACTATGGCCGCATGTATCCGCTATAGGTTGACTGAGAAGTTAGGAATTGTTGTCCGAGGATCGAGGCAACTGCAAAATCGAAAAGGCTATCCCGTTCGTAACGAAAGCAGGTAATTCTACGTAGGCAAACACTGGGATTACCCTTGAGACTGTCACTTACTGTACTCTACTCTGGGCGTGTTGCTTGTGAAGTTGCCGGTCGATCACGTCAGTGGAGCATCGCCCGGCTAGATAGATGGGACAAAAGTTCTAAATCCTGTTGACAGATCATGCAGAGAGCTTACCATCTGGACGCCCCGGCCCAGCTAGTGGATATCTCAGCCAGCTCGTCACAATGCTGCTTGATCACGCTAATTACCTATACCAGAACGATCGCGTGAACCTTTAATTGACTCTGTAGTGAGATTGTACTTACTATAGCCTATCATTTACTTCTAGAAATGTTGTATCGCTCTCTCGCCGTTAAGACCAAAAACGCAAGTCGTACACATTTTTGAGCTGAATGTCTATGAAGGCACTTCTGCTGACTTTGGTTCACGTCACCCCCGTTATTCAGAACATGATTGGTGAGACTACGAGGCGGCTAATTGATTCCCTAAACGGCTCATGCGCAAAGCCAAACCACTTTCTGTACAGGTATGCCCTCTTGCATATTGATATCCTAGCAGGTAGCGACACGTGAAGATCCCCTTTCGACTCGATAAAGGCCCATGCATCCGAGATTCCGAAAGTAACATCTCAAACTATCTGCGGGGACTTAATCTTAACATGACTGCAGGTTTAGCGCGATTCAACGCTTCCTTCCGATCGCCATCCTCCAATCGGCAGGCGACTACACCCGTGCCGCTACGGCACAGATCTATGCGCCTGCTTCCATCATGGGGTCCACGGGCTATTACCTGCCAAGGCTGACGGAAGATGGAGACTTGACATCTTGGCCAATGCTTTGGGAAGCTTGATGAGATCAAGGCGAACCAAGCCAACATGGCCTGGTTCGCGGCGACTTGGCACGCAATTGACAAGCATTGTCATGCAAGAATCCTTCGCGGCGTTGGGGCGGAGCCTATGAGAGTTACCAACTCGACACCTGCTCCCCTCCGTGCGTGCTCCGCAGGGGCTATTTGTGGGAGGGGCTTTCTGAGGATCATCTTTAGTTCAACCATGTAAAAGCTTGATGGTTGGCTGTTCCGTATGACAAAATTCTGCCCTGGATCTATTTCGTGATCCGGGCAATAACCGGGTGCGGGTGTGAACCCTTGTCACCTGGGCTCACTCAGCCCATCATGAGCTTTCAGCTCCCGCCTAGCTGGGCAAAAGAAATGGGGGCGGGGTTGGGCAGACAGTTCCCGAAAGCCAGTCAGAATCTAGACCATGAGCCGCCAGGCCTGCGGATATACCCGCAAACTACCCCTCTCGTTTCTGTAAATCAGCCGCGTACTCGCGGTTGCAAATGACGAAAGACGTTAGACTACCACTCTTTGCGGCCCTTTAGTCGAGAGAACGGCAGCTCGTACGATAATGCCATCGGCGAAGGACGACGAGCAACAGCTCGTAAGACTCGACCTGTTTCAGCAAGGAGGGAACTTTTGTGCAGCACCATACCTTAGTCGAATCGGCGACAGAGAACGGAATATGCGGGCGGGAGAAGTTACAAGATCAGGATCTAAAGTTAATGATGGTCAATCAAGCGAGTGAAGCCTCACAGGGAAAGGATACTCGTCAAGCTGTGTCGTGGCGGCAATTCTAGCCACTTGTTGACCAAGGAATAGCGAATATAAGTAGTTTTCGCCGGTATGCAGCTCAGTGTCTTTCTTCCCTTCTAACTTTTCTTCTGTATAGTTTGCTACCTAGAGGCGTACTTTATTGTCACGGTCTATGGACCGGTGTTCGGCCTTCGGCAAGACCCTCAGCCACGACTCATTGGACCCACCAAATCCAATGGCGTATTTGCTAGAAGGTTCCAGGAATATCGACAAGGTCAATGGCAAGGTTATAAGAATGCC
>NW_026517609.1:0-22865 GCF_026319265.1 Colletotrichum chrysophilum | reverse complement strand
TAAACGCGTGGTGCACGTCCACCTCCACTGGCCCGAAGCAAGGACGGCGGCTGCATCGTCGCACATGGCACGAATGGCCTGCCGTGAGCCAGCCCTTCGCGCCGTTGCCCCAGAGCACCTTGGCGCAAGCTTGGACGTGGGCAGCAGCTATGCGGGGCACACGCGCCGTCAGGACTACCTTCGAGCGCCTGGTCATTGCAGGTCGGCCACACCCTAAACGACGCCCACGTTGTGGTACCTGGGCGCAGGGTATACGAGGTACTGCACACTTTAGTTGAGGGGACCGCAAGGACTTGCCAGCCCGTGCGCCTTACGCCATCAGCTCCCTGCCGTCGGCCGATAGAGGAGACGGGCGCGTGCCGGGCGGTCAGCGGCACGTCGCACGTCTGGTGGCTGCGCCTTATCGAGTTGATGCTCGCGGGGCTCCGGAAGCGTCCGCCGCGCATGCTTCACCCCTCCATCCTGCGAGTTGGCAATGGCGATGCGTGCCGGGTGCAAGGGTGCTCGCAGCCAGGTCAGGATGCGCTCAAGAAGGACAAGGCAGGCGTCGAGAGACGGGTAGCACTTGGCGCCACTTCTGGGGACAACGCTCAAAGCGCCCGCGGACGACTTCCCCAGGAGGGCCACCGTCCCCCACTAGGTACCCGTAGGCCAGCTGCGCCAGCAAGGACATCGCGTTCCGGCAGAGCACAGCCTGGCAGAGAAGCAGCAGAAGTAGCTGTGGGCGAGCTGCCACGCAGCCACGTCGCTGGGCCCACAGTGCCCTTCCCTCTGAGACTACCCGCTTCGCAACGGCCGTTTACGTGACCGCTCTTGGCAGGGGTTGAATCAAGCAATACTTGCCTTGGCCAATTCATGATGGCGATCACGCATAGAGCATCACTTCGGCGGTTGGGGAGGACATGGGCTTTTGGACTCGGCTCAGCTTGGTCTCGTCATACAACCGACTACGCTGATGGATTACTGGTATGTATTGTGCACTTCAGTGCCCCTCCCACCCGTACGTCTCCGTATCGCCCGTCACCAAAACCCCAGCGGGCTGTGAAGATCCACTAATCCGGCCTTCCTCGTCAGCCTGACGTATGCCTGCCGTCTGCACGTAGTTTCGCCCAACTCTCTTGGTATTCTCGCGAAGACTCTCGCGCTCTCTCTTCTAGCTGCAGCCGGCTGAGCCGGGCTTCCTTGAGCTTATCGCGTTTGTCCGTACTGAAGAAAGTCTTGATGATCGCGCCCAGAGAGGTATCTCTCTTGCTTTCATCTAGCTGTTTCACACACTCATCATATGTGCGAAGCGATTCCCGGTCAGTCTTTCGTGCCCTGCACAGTTCGATATCTCCGCCGAAGAATTTGTCGCGCTGCTCTTTGTCGTTGATAGATCTGACCTGTTGGACACGCTGCAGCCAAGACCTGGTGTCCGAGGAGACAGCGTAGACGCGTAATTCTGATGCGAGCGATTCACCCTCCATCGTGTTGTTTAGGGCCCAGAGACACAGATCGACAAATTCGTGCGCCAATTCCTCTGTCGGCCCTCGACCGTCGTCCTTCAATAACAGTTCGACGAGTTGCTTGACGGCCGACAGCTTGTCTTCCGGAAGGCACGATAGCGCAGGGTACGCTGCGAAATGTTCATCGCTCGCGGGGGCCGTCACAGCCCAGCTTGTCCGAGGGTGCCTCCATGACGCCCCGGGCAACGCTGGGAGAGCAGGAAAGAGAGAAAACCAGGAATAAAGAGGGTCGACTGACTGAGGGGAATAGGTTGCCGGAACGGAGCTTTCAATAATGACCAGTCTCGAAATCGCAGAGGAGATAGGTTGCGTTGATGAGAGCCTCAACCCAAAGCTGACGGTACACCGAGACTCTTATTCCACTGCAAGCAACCTCACCGCAAGCTGCCGCCAAACGCCAAGCCGTGCAGCGCTTAGCTGCCAGGTGATGTAGCATCATGCGACGTCCGCTTGAGGGCGGCCATCCATAGGGCGAAGACTTGTGTGCTGTGATGCATGGACTGCGCCTATTACAGAGGGCAGCGGTCAAGGGTAGCCTTGCTCGGATGGCATAACCTGCAGAGCGAGCCGGCGTTGTTGGTTGATACGTACATGGTGGTTCAGGCTCAGAACCCTGCAGCCCTGCTACCCACCAGGGCAGTCTACTGCCCTGCGCAACTGAGGAGATCCGCCGCGCTACCACGCTTCAAACAGAGCGATACGCTCGTCCGAATGCTGTCTCCCCAGACAGGCACCGTCGCCAGGGTCGCCCCGGACGTGTGCCCCGTGCTCGCTTGTACACCAGGTGCGGCGCGCCGCCGCCTCCCGCAGGGATACAGTGCCCAACGGCGGCGGGCGACTTGGACGAAGCGAAAGGTTAGCTTTTGGCGCCCACCGACTCTTCCCGTGCATATCACAGTTGGGATTGAGTTAATGCCTATGCTAAGACGGTACAGATCTTGACGGGCTGCGTCCTTCTCAGCTCCGGATAATTGACGCGGCCACGCCTATGTGTACCACGGTTGACGAATTATTTTCATTGTGGCGTACGCCGGCTATTCGCTTGGCACCGGGAAGCACCTTTAAGGACACTGATGGCTCGTTCTGGAAGGTTGTAATGCCGACGGTGGATGGACAGCGTCTGTTGGTCATTGCTATCGCGCAACCCACCGACCAGAAGCAGGAATCAAGTCTCCATTTTGACAAATAACGCGGAGCATCACGACGTGGGCCGTCGGGGCTGTTGGCAGTCTCCCACAGCACAGCAACAGATAGGGCTGTGGTTTCGTGTGGGCAGCCACGACCCGCAGCCAAACTTGTGTCGCACTAAGTAGGAATGCAACGAAGATGGATGGGTAGCACATCAATCAAATCCTCTCAGAGATAAGAGCATGCGGGACTGTCGTGCCATCGCACGTCGCCTGACAGATTCCCAATACCTGCCATCAGGCGGCCGATCTCCGGTTCGTTTTAGCTGCGCACCGAGTGGAAGCCGGCCTACCAATATCGGGTTCCAAGAGAAATACACCTACTTTCACCACCTACGAATCTCAGCGCTCAGCTCTTTTTTTTTTTTTTTTTTTTTTTTTAAGGGGGATGGGGGGGGGCAGTTAGCAGGGGGTGCGCACGGGGAATCCCTTTCAGGTGTCAGCTGCCGCAGGATTACCCATTTAGGATAATTGTTCTCCACCGGCAACAGGTCGACTCCTTGATGCCGTAAACACGGGCCCCATCACGCGTCGCGACCAACATCGTGTCGTGCTACAGCCTCACAATTAGCAGATCAGTCACGTCTAGAAGATCTCTTCTACGAGACCTAACTCCGAAATGGCAACCTCAAGAGAGAACGAAACTCTCCCCCCGCCTTCATCTCAAGCCCCGCCTCCGGCATCACAATCACACTTCGCCAAGTTCGACAACTTTACCCCCGATGACAGTGCGTCCTTTGACCGCGAGTTTGCACGCCTAGCGTCGTCTCAAGAATGGCTTCCCGGCTCGCAACAGTACACTAGGGAACGCACCATCGCCATGCGTGAAGAGTTGACGTCACGATACTTTCCCCCAACGCCACTTATCACCAATAACAACAAGCGAACGAATCGACTCATCAGGGAGCAGCAGCTGGAGGGCTACCAAGATCTGTGCCGTGAGATCGGCTTACCCCTAGGCGACTCTGTTGACAAGTGCAAGAAGAGCCTGAAGAGCACGCTTGTCAATATTGTGGACCTTATCGATGCGCGACGGACGCACTCGACAGTTACGGTCTGGCAAGATTTCAACGCATTTCGCAATTACACGCTCCAGGATGAACATCGGATAGACAAGGGGGAGGCCAAGAAGGGCGAGGGGATCCTTGCGTCTTTATTGCAGGACTTTAGGCCGGTGCGACGACAGAAAAGAGGACGAGAAAAGAGCAAACCAGTCGTCCACAAAGTCATCGAAGGGCGAGTGGGCAGGAAAAGCAAGCGATGAACACGTACTCCTGTGTGTGGTGAATGCAAGGTCCGTATGTACGCCGGAACAAGACATCGAATAGTTAGGAAACGCGACGAAGCCTGAAGTTTAGCATTCCCTCTACCCCTCGCGAAGCGTACGGTATCTGGAAGTCTTACGATCGTAGGTGACTCTGACCGAATCAGCTACGAGATTTCCACAGAGCCGAGGCCATCCTAGACTCCTCGAATCCACGATGCGGTTGTGTCTTTCTGTCGCAGCGCGATAGCCGTCATAGTCATCTTCATAGTTCTGTAGCGACGGTGGTCGTGGCTCTTGGATCGTGTCGCTGGGTACGAACCCTACAACGACGCTCTGCCGCCCGTTGCAAAGACCGCGGTCTAGATCAACCTGAGATGGCGTCAGTCTGTCTGAAGAGTCGGAGTCAGGCTGCGAAACATACATTGGCGAGCAGTATGACGGGCGTGTCCACCTTCAGCTGTAGTTCTCGAGGGTAGCGGTGCTCGTCAAGGCGGTCGAGTGGCTGCCGTCTCTCCCCTCTGCCGAGGGTACAAGCATCGGCAGCTCTATACTCGTGAACATGACCAGGGATCTTGACGAACTCTTCAAGGTTGCGCTGGTTGACCTGCCCTCGGTTGGACTTGAGCTCAGTCCCGTTCTCAGCTTCGGAGTGGTGGGCGAGGAGAAAGTTTGCGTCGGCATCATCGGGATGCTGGCCGAACCTGCATTTCTGGAGGACTCTGATGAATGCCTCATCCGACTGACGGTGGATTTTCGTCAACCGCACGCATTTGAATTTGCATCTTTTCTATTCGGGAGCCTTGAAAGCCCATTTGTCCGGAGCCTCGAACTCAGGAAGATGCCCCTCGGGGCAGGCCCATCTACTGTTTAGATCGTTCATTGTCTTGCCGCACGGTAGACAATACTGGAACGATTTAACGGGCGGCAGCTGGCAAAAGTCTCGGACCACGTTGATCTGAGCGCCCCCAAACGGTCTATTGTCTTTTCGAATGGCGCTCATGACATAGTTGAGTTGCTCAAAGAACTGGTTCTCAACCATGCTGATTTCGTCGATGATGAGGACTGCTGTGTTACAGTATCGGTTGAAGATACGTTGGCCACGTGCCATTGTGACGATGCTGCCATCGCCATACAGGGGCTTCCTCGCGTCCTCGGGTGTCCACCCAGCGTAGTTGTAGGTGGTTCTCCCGCCGATGTTGATGGAGGCCTGCCCGGTGGGCGCGAGAAGATGCACCGTCTTGTTTGTTGCTTGATAGCGGGCATTGAACATCCTATGGAGGGCTCTGACTAAAACAGACTTTCCGCACCCGCCGGACCTTCAGTCACACAGTCAGCCAACGAGGTATTTGGGGCGACTTGTCAGAGCATACCCCGTGATGAACAGGTTGTCGCCCTGCATGGCAAGGTCGATTACATTCTGCTGTTCCAGGCAGAGAGGAGGGTCCCCAGATATGTGTGGGGGCGGTCTTTCTCGGCCATGAGTGCGTGCCGCTTCGGGTCGGTCCCCTCCGTCGTCCGTCGGGCCATCGACGCCGGTGGTCTCAAATGCGGGAATCGAGGGTGGGTGACTTGGTATGATTGCGGGACGGTCGCGGTCTGGAGTGCCGTCGTGGGGCAGGCCGGTGACGAAGCAACCGCTCGTGGGATGTCGCCGGTTTCTGCTATCGACCTAGGATGGCTCCGTGGAACTTCGTTGATCAACTCGTCTCGTAGCTTGTCCACCTGATCCACATTGGACGAGCACTCCCCAGAGTGGGTGACTCACGGCCTCCTGGAACGTCCTTGTGCCCTTGACTTTTTGGACACGCGTCAGCAGAATGTCCCTGAGCGCGGCTTACGTCTGCTAGTGACATACATTGAGCGCCTGAAAAGCCCGATGTTTGTAGCTTGCATTTGGGTCAGCTTGTGAATATTCCGCGCTTTCTTCCTTTCCACACGACGTAGTACGTCTTGCCCTTCGACTTGCGTGGCAGATTCGGGTCGATGCCTCGCGAATATTCAGCCACCAGGCAATCTACCTCGGCTAGGATCAGAATCTCAGGGCCGGCGGACGAGGGTCCTTCATCTCGAAATTGCAATGATCCATGCCATGCCTGTGACCCTGTACCTTCGTCTTGGGAGGTCGGCATCGTGTTCGTCGAGGCGTGGAAGGGGACGCTGGTGTGCACGACCGGTGGGTTTGTCGTTGCGACCGCATCGCTAGCTGCTTCGAACACGAATGGTGCTTGTGCCTGCCACTGTGTCGGGCGCTTGTTCGAGCGCAGAACGAGGTCAGCGTTGCCTCCAACGGGTCTTACAACCTGGAGGCCTTACCCAGATGCTGTCGGCACGCCGATCGGGGCGAGTCGTCGATGTGGGCTCTGCTCCGCGGCCGCGACGGACGTCGTGTGGGTGCGGAGAAGACGGGTGGGGGACGGCCCGTCAGCCGCCGTGGAGCGACACGTCGCGCCGCCTCCACAAGAGTACTGCGTACCTTTGGCATACCAGCTGCCTGCCCCGGCGCGACGCGGGCCACTCGATATAGCGCCGTCATGGCTCGCTGGAGCACGGCGCAATTCGCTTCAGGCACGCGCAGCGACAAGGGTCGCAGAGTGGTACTTCACCAGGGCATTCCACTTGTGCAGGGTGTCAATGCACGAGCCATATTCCTGACATCAGAGTCGTGTCCCGTGCATGCCGAATTGACTCCGGTCACCCGTCGCGAGAGCCCGCAGAGATCAAAAGCCATGACCAAGGCTTAGAAAGGCTACAAGCACGACTCACTCTGGTTCGAATGCATCATGAGAATCAAGCAACAGCATTCAAGGACGATTGAAGATGAGGGAAGCGGCTGTTATGTTGGAGAAGTGCATCAGGTATTGGGCGAAAGGGACGACATGAACAGAGCATACGCTGGAATACCTAAGGAAAGGCTACTTCCAGGGCTAAAGGTATGAAGAAGTGGAGGCAGCTATCGGGCAGTCAAACGCCGAGACAGGCAAAAACGAGAGCTCGGACAACTTTGATGACGACGGCGACAGCGAAAGCGAAAGTGGCAGGTCTGATCACAGCGACAGCCTAGATATTCTCGATAAAAGGGTTGAAAGACCTCAGCGTCTCCGTTGGACACCTCTAGACGAATTACGTCTCCGCGCACGGGATTGCTGGCAAACTGTAGCGAAGAGAGCAGGCTGTTTTTCAACATTGGTAGATCATGGGTAAGCAGGATAGGAGGATAGGAAAGAAGTAGATGAAGTAGAATGATGCCAGATACATGCCTGTATCAGGATTCCCGCCCTCCAGCCAGGCATTCGTGGCGTCCGCAACAGCCTACGCCTCACGCAGAGTCTATCGACTCGGGTCGATGAGGGCATCAACCTTTGCCCGCAACTGAGGGGCTATCGTATTCCGAAGTTGTTGTAGAGCTGATGGATTTGCACGCAGAAATTCGACATCAACCTGAGGGATGCTGATGCCTTGTCGAAGCCGACCCCTGATGTACTGGAGCCTCGTATCAGAGTCACATTCCGCCACCACAATTCTCCTCGGCTGTCGCATTTGTTTTTGTATGAACGGGTACTTCTTGAGCTCTGCTTGAATGGCAGGAGAAGGGGGCTGAGTGATGGTCTCACTTATATCATATCAGTGACGTGAAAGGTGTTGTTAGGGCCGTTGCAACTCACAAACATTCCCCTGTCCATCTATACCAAAAAAACCGAGGTTCACTTGAAGTGCCGTGATCAAGGAGGAAAAAGCAGCGTTGGCCATGACAGCCAAAGTTGGCGCGGCGGGAGTGCCATCGGTCTGTCGCTGGATTGAAATCCCTATTCCACATTTTCTGACACATGGCGTTCTTCAAACGCCTCAATTTATCATGGTAATCGCTGCCAGGAACGAGATGGGTTTTCGTTTGTATGAGTATGCGAACTGAGAGTGACTCCATGCTTGTCACAAGAACGACCCTAAGGAGAAAACGGTGGGGCTGGCGACATCAAGTACGTGGCCCGTCACGCTGTGACTAATCATCTATCTGACTCATCCGTCTCACCCTCATTGGCGGTTCCGCTAGCATTCATCCATGCTTAATTTTCTGTGTCTGATGATGTAGGCGGAGTTGGGAGATGTGCACAATCATCGCATCGCCCATCCATATCCTCGGTCTCATGGATAACCCCAGGATCGTAGTTTGCGCATTGGTCTGAGCCTTCTTCGTTGGCACTAGCGTGATTGTCCGCCCAGTCGGGACAAGCATAAAACGTTTTGAACGTTAAATGATCACAACCCCATCGCTGCCAGATCTCTTCGCACATCGCAATATGCTACAAAAGGGTCATTTATTTGCTTTCTTGTGGTTCATCGTTCATCGTCTCTCATAGCGATGTACCCTAGTGTTCTTAACCTTAGTGTTCTTAAAATGCTGAGCGTTGTTTGTTTGAAAAATGTTGACAACAGCCGTCATATACAGTAAAGTTATAGTTATATTGAAATAAAAGGTGGCGGCCACGTAACTGCATGCTCGACTGTGCGCGGCCGCCGAGTTCAGCTTTTTAAATGATGTCCTTGACGGCTGGCAGGGTACACAGTGATTGAATACCGCCGGGACGCGTTATCGCGAACCCCGCATTCGCAGCCCCACACTAGACAGCGTCTTCTCCACATGGCGTTGCGAGGAGGGTGAATCGTGCCATTTCTGGGTATGTTTGATTGGGCGGCGCGGACGGTTCGCGAGCTGCAAGAGATTATATTTTGGAATATTTTATTGTCCGTAAAATTTCCGCTGCCTTCTGGTTTGCTGACGACGTTGTTTTCGAGCTCGACTCGCTGGACCTTCGCCGGTCGCGGTGCTGTTGTAGCATCTTGCGGGCAATGGACAAAAGCTTGGCACTGCTGCTCGTCCAGCCAGCTAACCTCGCGGACGCATTGTCGGTAAAAGGTTCTTCTGTCCCTCCCACCCCTCTAACCTGTCAAGATTGCCTTGCCGGCCATGCTCAAAGCCCTCGCACGCTCCTCAGATGCGCCAGATTGAAAATGGAAGACAACTATGAAGAGATTTTATTAAATCCAATTTTTTTCAAAAGGGAAAGCCATCTGACGGGAGGAATACGACCGGCAGAAAGTCACCACGATGGTTCTCACGCCGCGCTGGCTAGCTGGCGCCGCGCGATTGGCCGAGCAGACGCTGATGTGCCGTAGACCTGCATTGCTCCAGCCATAGCCTCTCCTCCATCACTACACTCATTTCTCAGAGCTAATCAACTGGCGCAGTCGCTACCAGATCCCTTCTGCCTCTTCAGCTTCTTATTACAAACAAATTTGTGCACAACATGGGGCTTTTGAAAGTCTTGCAACGCTTGAAGCTGTTGTCACGCTCCGGGGGTAGCAATACGGATGTACAACAGCCTCGGCATAACCGAACCGCCAATACGCCGGTGCCATCCGATGTTGCAGCTTCCTTCGAACCTGGCAAACACGGATGTGCATCTTTTGCCGTCAGTGAACGAAACCTAGTGGACGATTTTCAACCGGTCACAGTCACTGAGCCACGACGACCCCTAATGCGTGGTCGAAGTCCAAGTCCATCACCATGAGCAACTGGGCAGCCGCAGCCGACAGCGTCGTTGACAAGCGACACATCTGTTCTTTGGAGCCGTGCATAAGAAGCCCTGCGGGAAGAAGATGCAGAGTTGATGGAACAATGCGAAATACTTCTTTCCCAGGAGTTAGATGAGCAAGGTAGGCCTGTCGCTCTGGACGCACCTAATGGTCGTCCGTGAACTACATCCTACCTACCACCTGCTACGTCCGCACGCGCTGACACGTCCTTAGCCTCCTTGCAGCACATCCCACCCCTCCATCAAACACATAATCCACGCTGCTATCCTACACAAACCCCACGTCGCCTCGCACCCCAAACAAGCCTTCATCGTCACAAGCATCACCGGCACCCTCGCCCTCCTCGAAACCTCCTCCACCCACCTCCCATCCCTCCAGTCCTTCATCTTCATCTGCATAACGTCAACCTACGGCTCTGCCCTCGCCCCGGTCACCAGCTCCGCAGCAGCCTGAATCACCGAACCCACCCCGCCCGTACCCAAAAACATCTACGGCGCCACCAAGACCGCCGCCGAGGACCTTGTCCGCCTGCATCACCTCCACACCGCCCTGCCCTGCCTCATCCTCCGTACGTCGCGCTGCTTCCCCGAGGCAGACGACGACCCCACCGACGCGAACCTTCAAGTCGGCGAGCTCGCGCACCGCCGCCTCGACATCGCCGATGCCGTGTCCACCGTCGTCTGCGCCGTGCCCCGGAGATCGGGTTCGCGAAGCACATCGTCTCAGTGGCGCCGCCCTTTGCTAATGATGCAAGCATACTGGCTCGCTTGAACGCCGGTTCGGACGCGGAGGGCATGTACAGCCGGCAAGTAGAGAAGCAGTGTTGGGCAGGGATTGCGGGTGTGCCAAACCACCTACCACTACTGTAACCTCGACGAGCCTGCTGTGGCCGAGATGTTTCCCACCATCTGCGCCAGACATCGCGCGAACCACAGCAGGTTTGCCGTTCACAGCATGTAACATGGAGCTGCCTACAACGAGTTTGGTCCGTCGACGCATACGGAGTCCGCTGTGGATACTGCCGCCTAGGCGGCTTATGTTTGGCAGGAGACACCACGCTGTGCTGCGCGGACGGCGCCCCTGCTGCCATCAGACAGCGAAAGCGCAAGTCAGAAGCGCGTAGGGCTCGTCCGCTTGGGTTCCCAAGCCGCGGGACGACTCGAAGGCCTGTTGTGTATATACAGCATTGGACCCGTGCCACGTCCGGATATTGCAAGCTGGGGAGTCTGATCGACCAAACACGCGAGAAGCGTCGGGGGCGGGGAGACAGGCGCGGGGCCAGAGGGGACGCAGCAATCACCCACAGGACGACGAACTGTACGGATAGTGAATATATAGGTCGTGCCAGTCAAGCACTCGCATCTTGGGTTCTAGCCATATCAACTGAGTCGAGTTCGCCCAGCGTTCTTCAATTTCGTAACAGACACCACGGCGGGCCAGAATAATACCCAACTATGCTAACCAACTCTAAGCGGTTTGCCCAGCCATCACCGTCCTTCCCCCGTCTCTTGTGAGCCGAGAGCGCATCTGTATGGCAGTCGGCTCATTCGCATTCCGGCAAAGACCGTCATGTCCCGTATCCTGCGAGCCCCGGATCAGCGCACTGGGTGCAAATACGAGACCCTGTCCTATACGTAAAGCCATGATCCTTTGGAACAGACCCATACAACACTTGTCTGCCCAGGTGTAGCTACATTTGCCCCTTCTATCAGGACATCGTCTTTGTTCGCGAGATGACGGCGTAGGGTCCGTAGCCAATCGGGCGACGTAAAACGGTGCACGATCGTCATGGTGCACAAGAACATGAACGAAAGTAGAGATCATGTAAATAATCATCTGAGCCCTTAATAGCTTAGCTAGAGCGTAATAAACTATGTATGTATGTATATAGCACTTGATGATGACCGCCGAAAGAAGCTGAGTGTAGAGGTGTACGACGTATTGACGACTTCACGATAGCTTCACTGACTCCCCATTAGGTAGTAAACAAATCAATCAAATATGTATAAAAAAAAAAAAAAAAAAAAAAAAAAAAATAAAAAACCACGGCCTGAAAAAGGAGCCAGTCAGACAAATTGGAGGCCTCAAATTGCTTTGATTGTGTCGGAATAACACGTCGGGATCTAGCTGTGGCAAGTGGTGTGGCGGTCCGTGGCTGACGGCCATGACCCGGCCTCACTTCACCCGTTTAAGATTCCCCCTTTCTACAAATATGCAAGCCAATCAATTCATACAGTTATTCGTCAAAGTATGTACGCGATATCGCTGTGTTCGCCCTGCGAAACCAACAGTATGCATGACCCTTCTCAGATATCTCAAGACCCGCTGTACGCCTTTGTCCCAGCTGTCTCACTAAAATGCAACGTCACACACCAGTAGTCCAAATACTAAACCACACCTCACAGCCGGGTAGGGCATGGAGCTCGTAGTTCGATGTTGATCTTCCAAGTATCTTCACCACTATCTGTGTCTGCTGTACATCAGCCATTGTTTCGTCCCGCACCGGTATACTCCCATCATTTCCTCCGCTCGTGTTCTCATCAATGATCATAGGATCGCCCTCTTGAACCTCGTGATCCATCGCCACTGGCTCCCCAACCCTCGTCTCTTCTGGGATTGTCCATTGCCAGTCCATGTTTTCTCCCTGCATCGTAACCTCGGACATCAGAGTCATTAATGATCCGTATCCTGTTGCTTGACCTTGAACTATTTCCTGATGGCGATGTTGTTGCGTTCTCGTCGCTGTCATTGTTTCCCAAAAAGCAGGCTCCACGTCCTTTAAGTACTCATCTCCCCCAGTCGATCAGTTACTCTATTCCATGTCCCCGCTTTCTTGTCGCGGGGTCCTGCTGCTTACGCAAGACTCCCTCCCACTCATCCTTCGTTCCCGGATTACAACCGTCACTGCACTTGCAAGCTCGTTCCGTTTGAAACCACAGGATATTGGCTCGCTAACGCTTCCCAATGGTCCTCACTGCGTTCGTCCCCTGCTCATGCTGCTTGTATGGCCTCTGTTTGGGGCCGCTTCGCGGTTGTGCGGTCTCCCCTGCTGCATTAGCTCACCCCGCTGGGCTCGCCTGTCCAATCAATCCGTGTTGCGCTCCTGTGCGGACGGCGTCTCCACTGATCCACCGCCGGTTGGAGCCCCCATGCTCTGTTGGCTCTGCCCAGTCACTCTATTCCGCGATCCCCTCAGTCACTCGAGGATCAGTCAATCCATCGCTAAAGCTAGGTCTGAAAACCCACTTCCGTTCGTCCCTCACTTCGTGGTCATAGTGTCGTGTGACTGCCCAGTTTCCTCACACGCTCGGTTCACTGGCTTACCATAGGACTGACTGTCTTTACAAAGGCTGCTGCATTGAATCCACAATAATAGGTGCACATGGGACCAGTTCTAGCGGGTCCTTGAAGTAAATTCAATTGGATGAGACAAAAGCCAACGGTAGGACGAGGAGGAATCCCAAAGCAAGTCCTTTATCCGCCATGGAAGATGCGAAGATGCATTAATAGTAATGTAGTACCATGAGAGTGACGGCAGCAATCACTAGTTCCATGAATCAATCAACACGTCGACACTCAGAAGTCCTCGTTACGCCTGCGAATATGGCGAAACCTGATATCGGCAATAGTGAGTTCCACGAGTACTAGGCTACTCGTTGGATGGCCTGCTCAAGAAGCTATCAAGGAAAGCAATCGATGTCTTTACGAGGAATGCCAGCATGAGCATAGTAGCAACTCGTTCCTAAGGTACGACGTCGTTAAAAGTGGTGTATGTGTCAGTGCCATATTTCCAGATCAATATTCGTTTTTAGTCGGGCAAATTTTATTTCTCACACTGATTGAACATAACTTACTCGATGAAAAGGTCACGGCCCGGCACTTTGCCGTCGGCCCCTGCGTAAAAAAGCAGAACGAGTGGGCGCACTACCCATGAAAGTTTTAACAGTAATAGATAGTCTTTTCATGGCTGTTATTCGTCTCTAAGTATCCCTGGCGGCACGGCGACATTTGTCGCTTTACCGCCTATGCCTTGAACATAAACTAGAATACCTATTCGCGAGACTATGACCTCAAGAACAGACAGCAGTACAATTGTTGTGCTAAGTCTGATAAAGAAATATGGAAAAGCACACATATTTCTATTGAAAATCGGAAGATGCGTCGATATAGACCTATCAAGGTCACCAAACAGCTGTTCTTTCCGCCAGACTGGCACAGCCCGCTTCAGCTACACAGACTCTAATCCTTGTTTTTGAGTAAGAGTGTCAATCTCTTATGACTCTCTCTACGACTTTGACGGTTTCTCTTCGCCCAGGCTCCTCCAGTCTTGGGCCGATCTCCGGGCACTGGGGGAGAAGCCCATGATGAAGTCGTCAACATGTTCTTGATCCGCCGACGTAGCTGAGTACCGCGCTCTCTTTCTTTGATCGCTCTGTCTCTATCTCGAGAAACTTTGAGGTAGTTTTCTAAGCGCCTCGACAGAGCCATTGCATGAGTCTGATGTTCTTTGCTTCCATTGGCCAGGGCTTCGATTCCCTTGCTCAGGTAATCATACCCTGTTTCGGGACTAGACAGTTGATTTGGTCCTTGCATCTCAATGTAATGAGAGGCTAGCAACTCAGTCGTGAAAGTAAAGGCCTGTAGAGCGAGAACGTCATACGTCTCTTGCACCCTCGCCTCCTTACAGCATCTGTCTTTTGTTATGGTCCAAATATCAGCTGCCTGTTGTATGAGGGTTGCGGCATTGTTTCTGGGCTTCGCAAGTGCCAAAAGGTAGTCAAAATGGAACGATATGTCATTCTCAGATGCGAGTTGGGCCGAAATGGAACTCGAGGCCCCCAGGTGATCATAGCTGGACTCGATATCCTCTTCGCGGGGGCTGAATCGACTTCTCCAATTTCTCACACAATGGGCAGTCAGACTGAGAACCATGGCATGTTCTTGACCAAGTATGCTAGCGATGACATGGATGGCCTTCCAGCATGCAAGGCCCAAGGTGATCTTGAGGTCGAGAGGAGTTGAAGTTGTGACGACTGCCAGTGAAATGACAAAATCGGTTATTGGATGATGTGCACCAACAGACGAGGACAGGACTTCCTGGAGGTGTAGCAGAAAAGACCTGAACAGCAAGAAGCTTTTGCGATCTCCGACGCGAACGCTCATTAAAGTCAGAGAAATCTTCCAGAAATGGACTAGGAAACTTGGGTTGCAAAGCTGTGTGGAGGATTGTAGGATTTCCACGGCGTCTTCCAATACGCTGAATGTTTCTCCATATTGCGCAACATCAGACAGTATTGCGATGCAGCGGCACTTTTCAGAGACCAGTTGCCAGTCAGGGGATGTTTTGCCGCAGGCTAAGTCCGGTGACGTGAAGTTCGTACTTTGAGGGTTCGCCACTCTCCAGCTCTGGCAGCCAGAAGCGAAAAGCCCTTTCACAAGATGGTCAAGGGCGTGGAACATCTTCTCCTGCTGAACGTAGGTTGTTGCAAGCCCAAATTGTGGCCTCTGCCTGTCCAGCGCCAGTCTCCTTTCATTCAACGAAGCGAACTTCAGGCTTTTGACTATGGTGGCGGTAGCTGGCATGGAATATGCGACACGCCGGCGTTGTGCAACCAGCCCTCCAGAGCCTTGACGCCTGGGACTATTCTTCGAAAATCCCCAAAGCTTGAATTTTCTTTCTAGCGTCGGTTTTCTACCGATTTCAATCAGCTATTGATCGTGTTTTACTGCTGAGTAAGGTATAAGCGCATAGAATAACGTACGTAAGTCTGTGTCCATGAATGACAAGCATCTCGAACACCACCTCGTCCACTGTGTGGCTCTCCTGTATGTAGAGTCGACGGAGATGGTTGTCTCTAAGCATCTCCCAGTGCTTGTCTGAGTGTCCCTTTGGGGGCTTCTTCTGGTTCGTCTTTCTTGTTCCGGCTCTCTTCTTAGTTCGTTCGTCGTTGGTCATTGGCTCGTGCATCACAAACTCGATCATCTTTTGGCTTTCACTCGAGACAGATATTTCATCCCCCGAAGAACCGTTTTGCTTCTCGGAATATGTCTTGGAGTTGGACTCCGAAGCCCAAAACAGATTGCCAGATGCTGTTATTCGTTCGGTAGCTGAAATATGAGAACCACAGTGGCCAGGAGTCCCGGTGTCCATGAACGGTGCTAGTAAGACGAAAAGAGTTGGGTCAGTCGTGTCACTTAGACCATGCGGGACATCATTACATACCTTTTCGAAGTGGTACATTGGACGTAATCGTCCACGGCATCAGAGCATTCGTGAGATGGATGTCGAGGCTGGCATTCGTGACGTTAGACCTCCACAGATCGCTGAGGCCGGAAGAGTTGCCGTCAACCAACGAATCAAGCTGAGTGTTCATCTCGTGGAGTACCGTTCGGGGAAACACAAAAACCTCTCCTTCATTTCGATAAAGATGCGAGTATTCAAGTGGGTCACCATGTCCAAAATGGTCTCTCCAAGCACGGTTTTCTGCCGGTATGCCATAGCCCGTTCGATTGTGCATAGCATCATCCAAGGCAGCCTGGAAGGCAGCTTGGACGGTAGCATTATCTAAGTGTCGCACCATTGGCTGAGATTTTCGGATTTGGGCGTCTCGATGGGTGTGCTGCCTGCGAGTAAATCCTGAGACGTGGTTTTCTCTCAGGGCGAGAATTGCGAATGAACGTGCTGTCGAGTGATGGAAGATGGGTTGTCCAGAGAAGGTAGGTTGTCTTCTGGCGAACAACGGTGACAGACGACGTCGTACTTCTGGTTAGCCCCAAGATTTCGCCTCGTTTTGGCTGGGACACGAAATGCATCAGCCATTGGAAAGAGGCTTACACGTGCAGTGGTGCTGGAAAACGCCACGCAGGTGTTTCTGTGTATTGCATATAATAGTTCAAGGTCATTGGCCTGATCATAAACCATCACGTTGGTTTGGGTGATGATAAGCGGTCTCCGCCCTAGGATGCATTAGAACGAGTGGATTCATGTGAGACAGTCCTCGAATAGCTGCATTGCTGCCCCACTGCAGACAACCAACCGGACGCGACATCATTTTGGGCGGTAAGAACACTCAACTTCGAATTGGACAGGCTCCTACTCTTGCCTGGTCCGCGGTGAGCTTCTAGATCTGTTTGCCAATCGATGACACTGGAGGACAGTTGCGGTTCTTTCATTGAGCCCTTGCGCTCAACAGCTTCTGAAAAGTATAAGTAGGCCGTGGATTTTCGCCTCAAGATAGGTCTTGCTGCTGTCATCGAGCAATCAAAACCTGCTTGTCACTTGCTCTCATCATCTCTGCGCCGAGCATTGTTGTTAACGTACTTACTTTCTTGTTCGGACATTCTGCCCCCTTCTTGTTCAAGATGCAAGTCATTTCACCGCAGACCGAAGGCATCCATGTGTCAAGCCCTACGATGGCTTCTGCCAGCGTGCCCTTGAAGAATGGTGGCCGATCGAACAACCCAACCGATTCCTCCGATCTTGGCAGTGACACGGACTCCGACGATTCTCACTCTCTTCAACGAGCAATCGGGAAGCCAGGGCCGGATATCTCCAAGACAAATTGGAAGTTCTGGTCCTCTGAACACCTGAAATCGCTGGTCTTGAAAGCCAAAGGTGGTGTGTCAAACGCGGTCTTGGCGTTCATCAAGAGCACGTAAGTTTCGAAACTCCCATCTTCGATGCGTTCTCAACAAGTTTTCAATCTAGGATGAAAGACACGAAGTTGATCTTGGTTATGGGGAAGTCGGGTACGGGGAAGTCGTCGTTACTCAACGAGCTTACCGGGATGGATCTTCATGTCAGCACATCTTTGAAGTCTGGTAAGTAATTTTACGACCCCACCCTAAATTCACTACAAATTACTAACCTCATCACCCAGGAACTCGGCAGTATCATATCTGCCCGGCCGTCATTGACAACCAGCAGTATCTCTTCGTAGACACCGCTGGCTTTGGCGCCGCCGATCTTGACGATGAAGGTAATTTCCAAGACATCATGACATGTCTTTCGACCCTTCGCCCATTCGTCACCGTCGCTGGGGTCCTGTTCGTCTACGGCGAAATGCAGCGTCTTAGCGAAAGTGATCTGCGCACTTTGCGGTGGATCGAATGCTTTTGTGGTCCGCAATTCTTCCAGAACATCACGATTGTCACGACAAAATGGGATGAGATCACGGAAAAGGCTTTCAAGAAGAAGTGGGCCATCACCGCCGACTTCGAGAACTACGAGGTCGTTCATTGTCTGTTGAATCCTACTGGTCGACGTCACGGAGCGACTATTTACCATCACGGACTGCCAGGGGGGGGTAGGCTCTGAAAACTCAAGGAGCAGCGTGCTTTGCAACGAGGAACAAGCCGACGAGAGAGGTGACGAGCTTCGCGATCTCATCAGACGCAAATACGCAGATGCGGACGTCGAGGAGCTCCAGATTTTACGAGAATTGAACCAAGGAAGGGCCTTGTGGGACACCGAGGCGGCTAAGGTTCTCAAGTCGAATCTGCACCAGACCATTGTGGAGGTGTCCGATGACAAAGCTAACCTGGTGCCACGACTGGGTTCGAGCAAGGACTGCGGAGTGCCTTTATTGGCGAAAGGTGGAAACCCTCGCCGCGAGCTGAATGGCGGTGGAAATAACACGGCAAGAAAGGAGCAAGAGGAGGAGACCAAGGGACAAACCGAAGGGCAGTCTGAACAACAGCCCGATGATGAGGTGAAAGAACAGCCTAAGAAACAAACCAAGAGGCAGGCCAAACCGGAAACTTCTTGGTTTCAGAGATGGTTGCAGGGTGCTACTGCCTGGTATTCCGTCCTCGCAGAGACAGCCCAATTTTTCGCAGAAGCGCGCAGGACAGGATATCAATCCAGCAATCGAAAAGGTGCCAAGTCTGCCCCTGCCTGGAATCCCTGGAAGGCGGCTTACAACTGGTGGAGTGGAACGTCGACTTGAAGGTCTCTTCTCGCTGCTCTATGTGCGGTAAGAAGGATACAGCTGGGACAATTCCTTTTGTAAGGTTGGAGCAATTATCTCTCTGCTTGGAAGAATGCAACATGAGCATATGATGGAAGTCTGCCGAAGCACCTATACATATCACCGTTTCCTTTCTTACCTATCAACATCATTCTTTTCACAGTATGACGTCTCAAAGTAACGAGGGTGTATGGTATCTTCATTTCCTTAGTAATACGAATCATCATGAATCCCCCTCCCGTACAACAAAATATCCTCAAACGGATTCCCCGCCTTCAACACCCTTACCCTCGGCCTCCCCTGATCACACCGACTAACATACCCACAAGTCGTCTCATTAAACCTCTGCCTCCCCCTCGCAACGACCTCGAACCGGGGCACAATCGGCCCCTGCCTCTCCACGGCCCCCCACCCGCGGTCCGCCCGCACACACGTTCTGCTCCCGTACATCCACCTCGCCCCACGCGCAGAACCCGTCCTCCGCGTCGCAGGGGAAATCCACCGTCAGCTTCGGCGCGATCTCCGCGGGCGCGCCCTCCCACAGCGCGCGGAATTTAGGCAGCAGCCGGCGCGTCAGCGGGCACTCGGCGTCGAGCCACACGTACACCCTGCTCGCGTTCGTGTCCTTGGCCGCGAGCGTATGCCAGACGCTCCCGCCGTTGAGGTATAGCCAGTTGCCGCTGTTCTCGCGCAGCGAGATGTTGATGGTGCGCGCGTCGGAGACGTAGCGCGGCCGCGGGTAATTTCAGGACACGCTGGAGGGTGTGGCCGGTTGTGATGTTTATGATGCGGGAGTCGCGGAAGGATTGGATGCTTTCGTCGTATCTGGTGGTAGACAGTGAGCTGGAGTACTCGGGATGATCTGGGGTGCAAGGATGGTGACGTACACCCTCTTGCAAGATACCAAAAGAGACATGAAAGCTTGGTTCCGGCCCTGGTTTAGATCGACCTTCCTCCCTTTCTTGATATCCTCCCATAACTCTTCACATCTCCAGTGATTACACCACGGCGACTGCATCCTGAGAAACCACTCCGGGTGCCGCTGGACCTCAGGGGACTTTACAAAGTCCCTCGCGAGGCCGAGTTGCCTCTCATCCAGCGCCTCGTGATTCGTAACACACGGCGAGTAACGCGTTATCCCATCCTCGATGAAGCTTTCCTACGATTACTCACTCATCTTGATTGCAGATGTTCGCGAGGTTGATCCGACCACGATAGTGAGCGCGTCTATATCAGACCTGCTTTTCTTGCCTGCAAATTTATCAAATTTCGTATTTGAGCATGACGGATCGCGGTGGAAGATTATCGGACACGCAGGAGGTAACATACGCCTGCAGAGAGTGGCAGAAGGATCCGACCCAAGCACCGACAGCCGGTGAACGCCGTTGGGCGCGGTTAACAGATGAGTGCCGAGGAAGATGATGACTACGTCCCCGGCCATCATACGCAATTTACCAACATGATGTTCTCAAATGGGCAATACAGCAGATGATCTTCTGCTGTCGTTTTAGCGACTCTCCCTTGCAGTCATGTGTGCTATCAACCGTGTGTTCATCTGATGACCTCTGCAGTTCGCCGTCGTAGCGGATAGCAACAACGCGACAGCCGTCATCTCGCCGTGAGCTGAGCATTGCGCATTTGAGACAAGCAAGTGAGTCTTAGTCTGATCTCTGCCGCCGCTTGCTGGCTCTCACAGTCGGGGAGTCGAAGTATGTGTCTCTGGCGGTGTTTCTTCTCGAGTGCCGCCGTACTGTTGACTGAACATGGGGAGTACGTTCGTGTGGGCTGGCAGTTCGCAGTCTAGGACGCGTCGTAAACGCGTGGTACACGGCCATCTCGACCCGCCCGAAGCAAGGACGGCGGCTGCATCGTTGCACATGGCACGAATGGCCTGCCGTGAGCCAGCCCTTCGCGCCGATGCCCCAGAGCACCTTCTTAGGCTGGCGTAAGCTTGGACGGGTCCGGTAGCCATGTAGGGCACACGCGCCATCAGGACTACCTGGAGCGCTTGGTCATTGCAGGTCGGCCACACCCTAAACGGCGCCCACGTTGTGCTACCTGGGCGCAGGGTAGACAAAGGACTGCACACTTCAGTCGAGGGGACGGCAAGCACTTGACAGCCCGTGCGCCTTGCGCCATTAGCTCCCTGCCGTCGGTGCTTAAAAGCAAACCAACTATCAATTACGCCGACTTTACCAGGAAACGAGCACCCACCACCGATCGTCCGGAGTCGCAGCTTATTGAACTGATGATGAAAGCGAGCGTGCGCCGGCTCGCTTACGATGTACACAGTACAAGGTGGAGCTTATACTCTTGGGTGGTAGCCACACTTCTCAGTGTACTGTTCACTTCAGTACATGCTGCCATTCGCAATCCTGCATAACCAAGTTTTGCCACAATGCCGTTATCTACTGACGTGATCACTATTGGCGCTGGCCTTGGCCACTGCACCTCGCGAAAGGGCGCCTAGTTGACCTGAGCACAACGGCTCAGCGCCTACAAGATAATCAACCCCCACCCCAGACGTGGCGGACCGCCGTAGAAGGTTAGCGCTCATGTCTACAGACGCATTCTTTGCCGCATTGGTGTCCCACAGCTTCAGGCTTGAAGCGCAGGGCCCAGGAGAACAACACTCGATTTGAGGGGATATCCTGGGGTTAGATAGGGATGCAAATGCTGTTTGGGGGTGTCTGCGAAGTCTAGTGGCGTGCCTCAACTAAGGCCGGATGGCGACAATTGCCCCTGAGGCCATGGGGCTGTCGAGTGCCCCAACGTGGGCTTCACGATGTGACGGTGACGTACTGCAGTACACCAGCCAGTTTGTGTGGCAGGCTCTCTCAAGCGACTGCGTCGGTCCGCTTACTCCTCGCCCTGCGGCCCAGCCCAATTGCCGCCAGGCACAACCCTGTTTTGGCTCAGATGTACAGTACCTTTGCCTACGCAATTTCCCTCTAAGCATCGGCGCTCCGGTCTTGCACCATTCGATGCAGCCGTGGCCGCCTCTTGATTCTACCATGACCGCAGCCTGAGGATGGGGTGTATAGCATGGAGCTAGATGCGGGTAAGAAGCGAGGTTGTGAAAGCGGCTTGGGTCTGATCTCCCTAGGTGGGGGCGGGCGTGGGATCGCCTTCGGCCCCGAGACGTTGTCTTTCAGGCGCCCTCCCCCCACTTACACTTCCCGTCACCAAATTTTGGCAGACGAAAGCAGCCGTTGAAGTATAGTGGCTTAAGTCCCATGCTCTGGTTGGCTGGAGATCGACCGGCACTTAAAGGAGCATCTTTCGGTGCTTGAGGAGATCTTCATTCGGATTCCTCTGAGTGCATGTCGTTAGAGATCCCTATCCCATCGAAGGCGCAAAGTGGCTCAAAAGTATTTGGTCAATCGTTTGATACCGTAAAAGTGTAGAAAAGGCCGAGCACTTCTTATGTACTTAGCGGGCTGCGCTAAAAGTTCTACTAAGCGTCCTCGCTAAAAGTACTATAGCTATGGCGTGTATCCCCAATAACTATAGTGGACGCCAGTGCCCAACAGCGACGGTGGTGCGCTGTCACGTAGTGTGCCAAGTACATGACAGAGCGGGTACACGTCCCGGGCGACCCCGGCATTGGTGGCCTGGACAGCAGTCGGACGAGCGCATCGCCAGGGTCGAATCGCGATGGTGCGGCGGATCACCAGCCATCAGAGTTACACCTCCCAATGTCACCACACTCACTTTGCATCTAGTGAGGTGCCGAAATGAGCGCTGCGAAAAGGCACACTGCCACATGCAAGCTATCGGAGTGTCTGTGCCATAGCGCGCATTTGTACACCCTCGAAACTGTTGATTTTCATCAAGTAGGTTCGCGTACCCTCATTGGCGCACTTACAGGGCGTTGGGCCTGTCATAATGCAACACGTACTGTGGTATGTTCCAACCGGCTGGGCCTGGCCCGTTCCGAGAGCATCCCGACCTCAACGGTATCACATGTCATTTTCAGAGAGCGGTGGATCAAGGCAGAATCATCAGCTTGAGACAAATGGTGACTTCGCCGTGATATTTGACGTTCGGCAAAACGCCTGGCCTCGTACGTGGTAGACACGCAAATCCAGATCTCACTGCGCAATACATCACGCCCTATGTCGACCCTAGCTCAGTGGCAGTCGTCACTCCTGTCCGCAGGTGGCAGGGCTGCCGCTGAGATCCACGTCCCTGACGGGCTGATTGCTCTGGCCAGCGAAACCCAACAATTCACTCTGGAAACTTCTGCGCGGACGTATCAATTTTGCAGAGACAGACCTGGCACGATGGCGGCGTGCGGCGCCGTTGGTGTTGGCCTGGCCGTTGTCGCTGCACCGGGCGTTGT
>NW_026517608.1:0-23037 GCF_026319265.1 Colletotrichum chrysophilum | reverse complement strand
AAGGGTAGGCACCTAACAGCGGTGAAGCAGGCCGGGTTAGGCGGCGTACTGCGGCAGAATAGTGGGTCCAACGGAGCCGGATCTCGGTAACTGCTCCGGCGAAGCCGGAGATATCAATCCGGGCTCTAGCCCGTGACACTTGTGTAATCTGTCTGGAGAGTTCCGAAGCAGAGATCAAGGACCGTTTCCTCGGGGGGGCGTTTGGAAAATGCTGCCTGCTGCTCCTCCGACACGGGTCAAACGAAGATTATACAATGCCAAACATTCAAGGTGCCTCGAGAAGACGGAGGAATTCAACCTCCGAAGAGCCCAGAACCAACCTTCTCAGTTTGACACCCCGCCAGAGGTCACCACAGGTCATCAAGAAGCTTCGATTCAAAAATGTCACCGACGGAAATGACGGCTCTACCGAAACACCAACGTTCAATTCAACGGCTACAAGTAACGCTACAAGTGAAGCTTCTTCTAGTAGCGCATCATTTGGTACCTGATTACATTCAGGGAGCGTCCCTGAAAACTCTCCTGGCTTGGATGTGGCTGTATGGTGTCCGAACTCCAACCCGAGAGTCTGCCAAAAAGTAAAACATCAACCAATACCGCCACTAAATACTTCTTCCAATGTTCCTTTGACTTGCGGGGTGTTGAAGAGTCGTTCTTACTCAAGAGACGGAGGACATACGAGGAGAACGGAACAAGAAGATGCCCAACCTCGCCATCAAGTGAAGATTCGCTTTGATATCTAGCATCCCAAACTAAAAGCGGGTATTCTCAATCTCAACGCTGGCGCCATCTTATCTACACAGACAGTACTTGCAATTTTCGTTTTGCAATGCTCGACTTTTCATATAAACTTTTCGTCATTATTTTCCCTTATATTTTCCGTCACAAAAAGGTACGACGACGGCTTCTTTCGGGGTTGGAAACCTGTATTGAGTGAACGGCGATATTATGCGAGGCCCTCGTCCACTCCTTTAGATGCTCATGGAGGGAATCATAGCCCTCCACCGGTGGACCGTCTCGAACTTCAAGAGGCTATGTCTTCAAACAAATGCATGGCGACATCGCCGGATGCCAACCTCTCAGTCAAGTTTCCTGTGCATGTTGAGAACCTCCGAATGATCATCTTGTCGCGCTAGATGCAAAATACTTGAGCGAAAATGGCTTTGAGTTCGAAACTGTTGATGCTGCCGGGAGAATCTCCAAGCTTTGATGACAACCAGCCGAGCGACTTTTCGAGCGTTGGGGAGAGGACTCTCTGCGACTTTTATGGAGATATTGAAAACAGATCGGGCAATGCGAGCACATACACCAATACGATGTGCACCCAGGATCGTCAAAGAGACGTCCAGAACTGAAGGTATCCAAGTCACTACGGCAGCAGAGTTCATGCATCTCGGATCAAGCATTTTAATGATGTAAGTGTCTGCGCTATCAGTACTCACGCAACTTGATCGGTGGCTTTTGGGAAAAGCCGAAATGGGGTGGCAAGGATCTTTTCTAACAACGTAGAGAAGAGTTTCCCGAACTTAGCCTTGCGGAGCAAAGTGAATACTTGACGGAAGATGGCTTCGTCTACAGAGTTCCAACTCCTTGTCTCATAATAATGATCCGCATGATTGGTATGAGTGAGTCTAATAAGCTTTAGTACAGAGGTCGTTCTCATACGCACACCTCACACCATAGCGCAGTTGGCATCTGAAGGCAAGCTCATGAAAAAAAGTGACTAAAAATATCTCATGCGCATCAGCCATCGTCAGCATTAAAGGCTTGGTGAGCATTTGCAAAGATACTGCAAGTTATAAGCAAAAATCTACATACAACACCGGGCATTCGCCGGTCGTCACCGATCCGACTACTACTCCAGCCCTTGTTGGCTTATCTATGGGAGAGCGGACGGGATCCCGAGTTTTCCAATAGGTATGGCCGTATGTGGCAAGAATTGGGGGCAATGCAGTCTATAGAGACATTGCGTCTTCAACGGGCAGCCGTCCACGTACAGGTCTGCTCGCCCCGCCAAGTCCACCAGCAGAGCACGCACATTCAGCTGTTATTTCGGAGTGGGGCAACTCACCTCAGACACTGCCCGCAGTGTGAAATGGGTCGGGACACTGGAGCTGGCGACCGAAAGAGTGGATCCGGCCGCACTGGCGGACGGACGGCCTCTGACGGAGCCTGAATCCATCCTCTGCGCAAGTCGTCGTCGGCGAGTCATGTTCACTGCCCGATCGGGATCAAGAATCGGCTGTGATTCGCCGACCGACCAACGCGACCGCAAGCCGCACTCGTTGGTTTCTGAGATGCTCGGCGTCTACAGCATCGTCCCTTAAAGTTTCGTAAAGCGTGCCTTCCCGCAGTGGCTCTCAAGCTGCATTTGCTGACGTGCCAGTCGCTATAGCAGGCACTGGGAATGCATGAGACGACGGCTTGCTTTGGCGCAGTCTGGCCAGCGGTAAGTGGACGCTTGCTTGCGCGAGAGAAGGGATTCGTAAACGAACGCCATGCCTGTGGGCTGGCGCGGCGCAGCCCAACGTTCGTGGACGGTGAGGTTGTGCAAATGCAGTGCTGGGGAGAATCCGCTACATGCGCAGTGTTAGTTCGAAAGGGTAGACGACAAGTGGCGTGGAACGCTGCGTACGGTGAAGGCAGCATTTGCGACAAAGTCGTGAAGCGCCCACGTCTCATTCCTGCATTTCTGGTGCACCCTGCGACGCGTCCAGTGCGCGTAGTCATGTGTGGTCGCAGACTCATTCATTCCATCGTGATGTGTTGACTGAAGGGTCCAGTGTGGTCAGTGGGTATCTCCCGATTTTAGTACCAAAAATCGGGAGGTACCCACTGTGAATACAGCGATGGTGCAGTGGGTATCTCCTCACTGCAATTGGGAGGAAGCCATTTCTTTGGCCAGAGAGGATTACCCGAGCTGCACCTCAAAATGGGAAATCCTCGGCGGCGCCCGAGACGGCCTGACTGGAAGATGCACGCGAACTCAAACCACTTTTTGTTGCAGATAGGGAAAAAACCACTCCTGTTTCGCTAATGGTTGCCCAAGAAACGCTGCAATGACTTCACGCAACGCAACGTGTAGCCCTCAAGAATCCACAGATGCAAAGGGATGCGTCATTACGACTCAGCTCAACAGGAAGAGAATGATGCCCGGCTTGGGCAGGAACAAGCCGCGAATTGGGTAGGGAATCTGCGCAACGCGTCTATGAGCACACCTCTTCCCCAGAGTCAGAAGGCCGACACAGACATACAACAAACGACAAGTATGCTAGATGACATGCTGCAAGATGACAAGACGAAACCGGGCATCAAGCGAGATGGTCGTTTTCGATCCGTTGCTCAACCGCTCGAGCCCGCTCGTGCCCGCCGGAGATAGTGGGGAAGGTCGTGATATGTCGTCCATACCTGCCTGCCTCCATTGCTCTTTCCAATTCTAAGCCAAGTGAAAAATTTGCGTACCTGCCTCCCGGCTTGATATCCCCCACCCCTTGTTCTTTCCGACAACAAAATCTTTGGTGAGTCCGAGCAGTAACTTCTGCCAAATTCGGTTCTCCTCTGCGATTCTTCTCTTGTCCACATTCCAACCACCGACTCCAGCAACACGCTCCCTTGCCCCCGTGGCCAATCCGAAACTGCTCAACACGACAACTCACACCGGAAAGGCCCTCGCGCTCGTTGCTTCTCGATCATGTCGGTTGACGCGAAAACCCGCAACGTGGTCTTGGAGCCTCCCCGTGACGCAGTTACTGCCGCGCTGAATCAGGCAGAGCAGTACGGCCTCGCCACAACTTGGCCACCCTCTGCTGCTGACGGCGCCTTGCAGCATTCTCTCAACGACCATATTTCTAATCTCGCCCAGAATCTTCCTGATACAGCTGCCGACATAGACTCCACGCGCCGATGGCTCAACGCCGCCCTCGATTTTCGCCAAACTGCGCTCAAGCACCCCGTTGCCTGGACTGGCGCTGAACTGCATTCGCTTTCGGGACTCGAGCTTTGCGAGTATCTGGTCGAATGTGGTCTCGGCAAATGCCAGGCTAGAGAAGTTGCCAGAGATGTTGTGTCCGCCCGCGAGGTCCGTGTCCCTGACTCTCACGTTTTTCATGTTGCTAAAGCTTTTCCCTTGGCAGACAAGAGCAACGTGGATCACCAAGATTACCGAAATGAAACAAACGATGATCGAGCAGGCCCACGACACCTGTACCGAAGACTTCAAGGTCTGCGACACGATTTGCATGTCGGCCATCCTTGCCTGCTTGTTCGTGATAGTGGTTGCAACGTCAGTTGGACTTATTCATTGAAGGTCGCGCGCTTTTGGTGGGTGTTGTGGTGGAAACATTCGCATGCTTCCGCATTTACTCACCACCTGATATGATGTCGAGGGAGCTTTTGTTCATTGTTCATAGGACAGATGACAGATGTTGTCTATGCCGACGGGTTCAACGAGGTGACATCATCGCGAGCATGGTTCGGAATGGCCTCGAGATACACAACTGGAATAGATCAGACGGTCATTTGCCACAGCCTCTCAGACCGATAGACAGCTAGGTACTCTTTTCTATCTCCAAATTGACATTCCAAGTCATGGTGCAGAGCAAATGCCACTCAAGTCCCCAACATCATCTCCTCAAACCGAACCACTCATTTTAATTCCCTCCACGTCCCTCCATCTCTGTCTAATCTGTAGATTCCAGTTCAAACTTCTCGCCTGCTACACATCTTTTTTTCACCCTGAGCTGCACATTCATCTCGCTAGATCATGGTTCGATCTTGCTCTCATATTCCATCCGCTGGACTGTGGACGCATACAAAATTCCTAGATTGCTCATCTTGCACGTCATTGATTGCCACAGATGCATCCGACGGTGATGAATTCCACCATCTAGTCTCATCCTGGATCTCGAAACTTGTGGCTCGACTCGCCTAACGCTTCACGATGCATGATGCACCAGCCGACACACATCCCCTTAAATTGATTGTTGCATGTTCCCCATACTAGCGAATATGCTTTTGGCACTATTTATTGATGCCAACTCGCAGTATCGGCTGTCAAATGTCTGGAGCAAGCCTTAGCCATTTCCGGCACCAATCCCCAAGTATGTCATCCTCTTCTTCTCATGTTTCTGCAAGCAAAGACAGACAGAGACACTCAAACATGGCTCCCAGTGGTCAACCAGCTGATTTGGCGAGTGTGCATCAAAGTTCACATCACGGTAGTCTCGCAAACGCGACTTAAGATCGCCTCACGCCAGGAACTCAGACTTGGGTGGTAAGCGTCGTGATATGTTAATAAGTCTTCACCGTATCTTTGCCCTCATTAATATAATCTACTTATGCTGACAACTAATCTATGAAATCAAATATTCAATACACACATGGATATGCCCCCATACCGGTTGTATGCTAGTTCGAGACGCGCCAGTTCCTAAAACTGCCCGACGTTGATCTTCTTATGCATGTTTAGGCCCAATCTGTCCTCTCGCCGACCACACCATCGGATATGCCGCGCGAGCCCAGTTCTCACATCACATGAATTGCTTGAAGCAATATGTCCTTAAGTTCTCCAAAATCAGTTGAGGGATCTCTCTCGTTGCGCAAATGTGTTTCCATGGCCTAAGCGAGTCAATGTTGACAAGCGACCGAGAACAAGAGCTGGATAGACGGACGCTCGTGTCAAGAAGGACACGCCAGCATAAAAGTCTTGAAATGCAGGGCCTCATCTATATAGGCGGACATGAAATCCTGAGACCGATTTCCTGAGGGGGAAAACTTCTTGTCTGGGCGTCTGATAAGGAGAGTAACGATGTGTTTCGGACAAGGAAGCAGGATTCGAATTTCAGGGCGGAGCGGACTCTAGACCGGAACATGATAAAAGTCAAGCGCAGAGCTCAAGCTGTTAGTCAGCAAGAACCTATCACAGGTGGCAGAGATGAAGCTCAAGACCTTTCCGATATACGAAAGAGCATGAGTACGTCATTTATCGTCCCACTATCTTATAACCTTAACGAACCTGTCATCTTTGTGTCTTGCCGGTTTTGCCTACAGTTCGGTATCTCTCTCGTGGGGACTGGTCATCGAATTCGTATCCTAAGCATAAACTGTTCCGATCTCGGGCTAGGGCTGCTGAATGACACCTCCGTCTTCCAAACCTTCCGAGTCCAGCAAAGCGTAATGAGTCCTGCGCTTAAGTGTTTCTTGCAGATATTGCGTTGTTCAAACGTCCTCGCAGAAGGTGGTCTTCCCGGACAGCTGCCGCCTTCTTGTCAATGGCACCTGAAATTGCTCGTTCCTCCACCTCAATCATCTGATTTATGTCCCCCAAGCTTTCGTAGTTCTAGTTGTGTCATTCTCAAATAAATTTGAGTAATACATCGAGCGATGGAAGCGCCGAATGCGTGCGAGTGAGGATATGAGTGAGGATATAAGTGAGGATATGAGTGAGGATGTGAGTGAGAATGTGAAGTGGTGAGTGAGGAAGGGAAGTTCTGAGTGAGGCGCACTATTACGTGATCAGCCGCTTCGTCTCTGAGACTCTGGTGGCCTGTTTTCTTATCTGCTTCTCTCCAGTTCCAGTAGGCCTTTGGAATAACATCATGGTCTAACTTGGAATTCCACGAAAAGAATCATTCTATAACCATCAGGCATTAAAATGAAAAACACAGGTCCTGCAGTAGATGATGGACTTAGACAGGATATCGACGTCCTACAGATAGTGATGGATTCCACTGTCTAGTGTTCCGAAAGGCTTTAATGCATGAAGTCTGTTATTTGACTCTTCATATCCGAAATCTTGTTGGCATGGTCTCCTATGAATCACCAAAGCATATGTGGAACCGGCGGGCTGACAAAATGATATTGATATAGTCAGCTGGTAGCAGACGTTGTATTGTGAGTGTGAGCAACAAATTGGTTAGAGCTCTCTTCTATTGCGTCGAACGAGACGTCGACCTAGCAAGCCCCGCAGGTGTTCCTGGCAAGTCATCTTAGCAGCAGTCACGTTCCCAAAGGTGGAATTGTGGACTGTCTCTTGGAGTGATTGTAACTTCACAGTCGAGTAGTTGGATTCGCGGGAGAGTATATGTGCCGATAATTGCGTCCGGATATGCGGGGCGTCACAACTGTCGCCCACAACTTCATTTATTGCCTGGGCGCACGATACGCACAGTGACGAGCCCACGAGTCGCCAAGCTTGTGATAAGCGAGCGCAGGAGACTGGTAGAAGCAAGCGCAGAGGCAAGTCGTAGCGAGGTTGATTTACATGACGGTTCGGCTGCCGATGGCGTGCGAGAGCTCATGACGTGCAATACTACGGACGACGTAGAAGGCTGAAAGATGAAATGTGATCAAGCCAATGATTTTGCATGCATCGCCAGATGTTTTAGGAAGAGCCAAGAGATATCTACCACGGCAGCTCCGGTGCAACTTTCCGGGGAACATTTGCATACCAGTGGGCGAGTGAGATGGAAGCTCCGCCCGATGAATCGAAAGAGCCAACGACACAACCGATTGCGATGATTGGGGTGCTTGGAGCCGTGTGCCATTCTGGACATCTTTTGTTGTTGCTGTATCCGGTGGATACACGTCAGCACAGAGAAGACGGTGGTGACAATGACGCGAAAGCTACATTTGGCGACTTGCAAGCGGTGACGCGAAGGCACAATTTTGGGGCTGTGGTAATCTGCAGGACGGGGCAAACAATGCTGCGAGAAGACTCGCAGGGAGGCTGGGTGGGCATAGCGGTGCAAACGGGTGAAGAAGTCAACACGTCCTGGAGTTTGCTACAATTATCGTGATGAATGCTCAAGGCGGCTTCCAGGGATGATGAGTGGATAGCAAAAGTCGTTTCAAGGCCTTGTCAAGGCCCGTTCTGTTCCGCTCGGTGATTGAGAAGATGGAGCCTCAATCGGCGGCTCGTCGAAGTACCGCGTCAATCCGCAAGTCATTGGTGCCTGGAGTGCAAGTCGCTTGCCCAATGGTGTCAAAGCAGTTCTTTCCATCTTCAGCATCATGTGTCGGCAGGACTCAAATCTGGCGTGCTGCGGTCTTCATCAAGCCGCGAGAAAGGTAGCATCTCAAGGCAAAATAACTCGGATGAGGAGGAAGAAATATGGCAGAAAATGCAGTCTTGTCTAGCTACAAATCCTCCAAGGCGTGAAGTTGCCCAAAAAGGATGGCAATGGGGGTGGCATCAGTGAGGTGCGATTGCCGATGTTGTCGGTCAAGGAATGGCCTGTACACTGTGTGGTAGTGACCTGCGGGGCCGAGGACCGCTTCCGACGCGCTGGATCATGAACGTGCGTTGGTAGACGTGAGTTTGGTGGTCGTGGAGTGTCGATTGTCTCCCTCATCATGTTGTTGCGGCCGAAAATTTCCATCCAGGTTAGATCACGTCGTTGCCATTTGATTAAGTCGCTGCTATGCGGGGGCTAGAGTGGAGTCGCTGCCAGAAGTGGAGTCGCTGCTAGAAGTGGAGTCACTGCTAGAAGTGGAATCACTGCCAGAAGTAGAGTCGCTGCCAGCAGCACTCATACACCTGTACCACACAGTTACCTCTGGTATCCTCCAGAGCTATCGATACAAAGCAAACGCATAGAATAATTCCACAGGAGCAGTGCCTCTTCTTTGCCCTCCCCCATCGCTCTTTCTTTCCAAAACCATTCACCACCGACTGCCTTCCTCAACCAAACCGACGTCGTTGTTTTGCATCCTGCTGCCGATGCCCGCCCGCCCAAGGCGGCCCTGTTTGTCTTTTTCCTCTCGTCTGCAATCAATCACGATCTCGGCAATCAATGCCACCCCAACGAAGCATGGATAACTCTAGCGAAGCGGATATCTCTCTTGCGCCCAACATCAAAGACGCCATCGTCGGCTTCGAGCGGGGCGTCACTCTCGAGCCCGAGGACGAATCTGAACATGGCATCTGGGCGGCCAACATCGTCTCCAGCCTTGAAAGCCTAGAGAGAGACGTCGAGGCCTCCATCGACTTGTCAGACCTACGGGCGTCACTGTCGCACGCTACTCAGCAAGTCGTCATTCGAGCCTTGGACGTCGACCATGATCCGGCAACCCTACACACACGCTCCCCAAACAAGCTAGAGAAGTGCTGCCTCACGTGGAAGGTCACACCTGGCACCATTGCCTTCTGGTTTCGCCTGGACCACGGTCGACCGTTCTTCGATGCTCTTGCCGCTTTCGCCAACACACATCCTCGCTGGCTAGATGCTCTGCGCCTCGTCCGACGCTGCTCGACCGACCGTCGTGGAGCTTCTCTTATGCAAGCCCGAGACCGTGGCATTACTACGCAAGACCTGAACAAAGCTGCAGGCATGAATGCGCTGCCGCCTGAGTTGCCCAAGCAGCCAGTGATCCAAGTAATTATACCCTATCCCCATCTGCGCGCACAAACGCCCTGCTTGTCTCGTTTCCAAGCATGCTGACCGCCTCACTGCCAGCCACAATCAACCCCCACCCGAAGTGGCAAACACCGCACATCCCTCAATGTCACCACGAGCCAAACACCTTCGTCGAAAAGGCAACGCCACAGCTCCTCGACAACGCCACTCCTCCACCAGACTCGCGATACGATGGTATCCCTCGCTCTCGGCGAAGACCTTGGAGCCAACGGAATTGGGGCCTGCGTCGATGCTCTTCTGACGCTCAACAAAGTGAAGCCCACGTTCCACATCTTCGACCCCCGGGAACCTTTTGAACGATATGCAGAGCAGGAAGTTACGGCTTGCCTTCCGGACAACTTGGTCGTTCTGCTGCGGCTGGAATCCCGTAGCAGCTGGATCGTCGTACATCTCAAACGGTCTGTACCACAAGTCGACGTTTGCGATACGGCAGAGCCCGCGACCGAGTTAGATGTGATCAAAGCCTGGATTGAGCCATGGATCAAGGCGCGGCAGCTGGTAGATCTTGAGCAGCCGATAACATACACATCACTGGTATGTCTTCCTTCATCACATCACGTAGCGGCCCCATTAATTCAAGCAAATACTGATCCTTGGATAGCAGCCCCGTACCGAACAACGAATCAAGACCAGCAGCGGTATCCTTGCTCTTGCCCTTGCAACTTTCATCTGCACGGAGCAGAGCGATCTGGCCCAATTTGATGTTGAGGTGACCCAGCGAGATCTGCAGAAGATTTTGTCTGGTGATTTTGCTCAGCAACTTGGTTTACAGGACGGAATTCCCAATCAGGCACAGAAAGAATCAGACCTGGCCATCGGCAATCCGAGTTCCCAGAACGCCGTCGCCAGACTTGTCGGTGCAGCTTGTCCCGGCCTCCGGCCACTCCTCAACACTGTTCAGTCGACTCTGAAGCACAAGAGCGAAGTTGTTGGCGATGCACTAAAACAAATCAACGAGGATATTGTGCGCAACTTGGGATGTAGCCCAACTGAGTTGTCTGTCAAGATCAACGCACTTGAGACAATTATCACGAGAGAGTTGGCAGAGGATACAACCCTTCTTTTGAAGCAGCGCGCAGCCGATAGTGACGTTGCCTTCTTTGAGGGTATTGTGGACAAAACATCAGCCGTAACCGAGCACACTTCAGCGGAGAGGCAAAAGTGGATCGCAGAGACAGAGAAGAGTCTAGTCAACGCGAAGGCGCTTCAAGAATCACTAAAAGTCGAGATCGAGGGTCGAAGGGGAGACTTTCGCCGAAACAAAGTCTTGTTGGAGACTGGCTGGGCATATCACACGCTTGTAGCGGACCTGAACGCCACCCAGGTCTACACGAAGCAAGCTCTTGACAGTATTTCAGCGTTGGTCTAGATATGCATGCGGGAGGATGGTCGGGTGAGAAGGGCGACGCGAACCCAGAGGTTGTGGCTTATTTTTGAGAGACGGATGCAGAACAAGCTTAGAAGCGGGCTTATGTATGAATGGGTCATGATTGCATGTTTAGCAGATCGGTAACATCGGAAAGCAAACCGTCATGGTGTCAGTCATCTTTCGTTTTTCAAGCCATCTACGAGTACCTTGTCACTCGCGGGTTGAGTAAGGCCACAGATCATTGTAGCCCCACACCGTCCTCACTCTGGAAGAATGGAACTTGGTCTATCTGCGACCAGTGAGGCCTGGGGCCATATGATCGGGAGAATAAGTCCAGTCAAGCCACCTCAGACTCACATTCACAATGTGAGACTGCTTTGTTACCTTTCATGTCAATACAGCGCCCTAGTTCTGCTGGACGTCCCCGTGCGACAGACCTTGCGCCATCTCCCACAAAAGCGGCTGCAACCTTATTCACTGCTGTAAAAGCCCTTCTGATTTAACCTCCCCCGCACTTTTGTCTACTTACATTTGAAGCATACCTTATTGACACATTGCGAATCTTCCTTCTGTGTCGAAGCCATATGATTACCACCCAAGAAGCTGCCGGCGCCGTCTTACCATTCCAAAGTTTCGTCAAAGCCACATAAAGGTTTGCTGCAATTCCCTCAGTTTTTCGTCTCTAGCATCTCCAAGGACGAAATTCTGACTTGTTACGCAATTGCCGAGAACTGAGCTCTTCGATGAACCTTCAGCTAGACACACTTTCGAGACTGGTCGCCAGCCGTGCTCCTTGGTTGCCCGACTGCGGTGCCATTTTGAAGATGGGTAAAGTCCAACGAAGGTACAAACACCACCGCAACGCCCGAGTAAACAATGACGTCGGCGGTCATTTCCCAATCGTATCCTGTCGTCTCATCATCACTGAGACACCAAAGGTGTTTGCCAAAAATGGATCATACTCAGTCTTGTTGAGACATTCTTTCCACTCAACACCTTACCGTGCAATACTCCTTAGGACGGCATTTGCTTAGATCCACCCGTTTTCATTCCACTGTTTTCTTGAACGAACAAGTTGTCTGTCCCAATAACCGTAGCCTCCGGAAATTCGACGTCAGCCATCGTCAAGAATGTCGCTTTGTTTTGCCCTCCGGCCGGAATAGGTCTCACCTTCCGCGCTGAAATGATGCCTTTGATGGCGTTGATATGGTGGAACCTTATCAAATGATTGCGCCTGGGTTGAGGTACTGCTTATCCTGCCACATACAGTATGAGCCCCAGTTGTTGCAGAAGGCTGACAACAACCAAAGACGTGCCGTGCCATATTGTATCAATTCGTCTTGGCAGTGACGTTGCCCGGCGCGCAACGCGACGCATTCAACAGTGCAAGTATGTCGCCTGAGTGCGTCATGGCCCCAGGACAAGTGTTGCTTGCAGGGAATAGACAGGGCAGCAACAGGGGTTTCAAACCACGCACCGACCCGGCATCTAGAGCCACATGGATGACCTCCTCGGGCGGAACTGACATTACAGGGACCGCCGGGTTATTTCTTTCTTATTCTTAGGACGACGTCAAAGTGTGAGTTGTTGGCGGGACGGAGTTCTTGTAAGTGTGCTGTGGCTTTGAAACGAGTGAAGGTGTTTGGCTCCGGCAGATAACGACGACCGTCAATATGAGAACCTTGGTTCAATCTCAGGTGTGTTTGCTGGAGCAAAGCATTTCTCTTTGTGTATTATCGCGGAGCCGCCAAAGGATAACATGGAATGCGCATCACCAGGCGATGCTCATGGCCATGTCTGTCTCAGGAATCGTCATGACGTGCGGTGTCATTTGCGGGCTCTAGCAAAAACATGAAAAAGAACTTTAATAGGGTATAATCTGAGGAATATGTACTCTGTTGCGAGTATGATCCCTGTATGCGCCTGTGCTATGGTGGTTTCTGACAATCAGTCCGAGGCGGTCCATTCTTGTTGCTTAGAAAGCCTCTCGCATTCATCATAGGAGACAACAGAAGGGCAAGATCGAATCCTCAAGGAACAAGATCGCAGAGGCAATGAATATGATGAGAACCACCATCAGAAATATTCTGTTGCAGCTCGGTCAAACGCCTCGGTTCATCCGTTCCCAGGAGAGGATTCTGGTCAGCAAATCACGCAATGGAGCACGTCTAGGACTGAGCTGACACGCTTGGCATTCTTTCAGGCTTCAAGAAAGAAGTTTTGTCTCTTTTTCTTCCTATTCTCTCCGTCATCACATTCCCTAACAAGCAGATCCGAGCTGCAGAGGCCGAGAAAATGACGAAAGTGGAGGCATGTATTGACTCACTCTTCCCAACCCCTTACACTCGTGGTGCTTTTGATCTGTCCCTGTTTCCAAGACACTACCATGAACTCGATGGGTTCGACTTAACTCGCAGCAACTTTCCTCCAGGTTTGTTGAAGCGGACATTATCTCAGAGCTTCAACCAATCCAACTCGCCATCAGGTATTCGGCCATTGCCAATACAGGCTGTACCCAGTTCATCATCGCAATGTCACATATACTCATGAAAACACCCTCTGGAGAGGTCAAAGAGATCAAAAAAAATCACAGTGATACAAGTCCCGGCATCACTCAGTCTGCTATTTTTCACCAACCTTGTATTGTCTCATTCACAGCTTTTCTCAGCGTGAGAGACTCCTCTAAGGTGGCTGCAGCGCCAGCGGCTACTTGCGAATGTAAGATGACGCTCTTAGCAAGTGTCTTACTGAACAATGCGAAGTATCGACGTCCCCAATGATGGTGAGACTGGCAGAACAATCTCGAGCCGCATCACTCCGGGAAGCATTGCTTGACATTCTCTCTTCAAACAAAGTCCTTTTTCTTACGAGTCCACTTTGCTCGCTGGCCGACCAGAAAGACCTACCTGCTCCTCCCTTCCCGCTGTTCTTCTTCTGCTTAATCGGAGTTAAGGCTGCGCATACCGATCTTCAGCTGAGCTGGCTTCGTTTAATTCACTATTTCGCCGTCCAACATGCGATCCATTGCTATAAATCTCAATCATTACGCCTGGATTAGGCTGCGTGGATGCAAAACCTGCGAACCTTATCCTTCGCAGACAAATTTCTTGTTGGCTGTCATAACGATCCGGTTATCGACAGCACGCTTCCGCGGACGGAGAACGCCACCGGCTATGACTCATTAAAGGGTGAAGCTGATGCCAGCGTCCGGCACGGAGTGTACCGCAGTATTTGGGTCTGAATGAGATGTAGCTTGGAGCGATCTTGACCAGGATTGGCATGGTCTCCGAAGCCACAGGCTTGTCTTGTGTGTTCATTCCAAAAAGGACGCTGTTGTCGCTGTTGACCTCTTCCCCGACGCGGTCTCGTATGTTACTATTGTTCTGCCTCCACCATGACCGGAGTTGACTTCAGGGTCAATGAATAGGGAGGGGATGGGGGGTCAGTATCTTGAGACAACTCGTGTTGAGTCTTTCATGACTGCTCATGTCAGACGAAAGCGCCGCAAGCCTTGAACACTCGGCTGTCTCCTTTTCAATTTTGTGTATCATAGAATGCGCATTCGGCAGCGTCGCAAATCTCCGCACCAGATGAGGCACTGGTCAACAGAGTTCATGCATACGTCAACGCCGGTCTAGTGGATCAATTGCGGACGTCCAGCGCCATCGGGGCACTTGATCGTCGCTTTTAGACATCGAGAAGCATGGGAGAAGCTCTGAGCAGATCAAGAAGTTGCTTGAACGGCAAGGTAGGCCAATTCCGGATGCACCGGTGTTGTTGAGGTTCTGGGCAATATTCTGCAGTCGGTAGTAGGAAGAGGCTTCGATGGATCATGTGCCGAGAAAATCAAGGGATCACGCGCTAAGAAGGCGAATCGCCGGTTTGGTCACAGATGGACCCCTTGGGAGGGTAGTCGGGGACGGCTATAGTGCTGTGATGAATGGTACGTAGGCACTTCGCAATGCTGATGCTGGTACTCCGACCCAGCTCACATGGAGATTGGCTTCAAATTTTCGTAGACGTGATGAAACCTTTCTGCAGGCATAGGCGAGGGATTTACTGACTTTGACTTTGATTCTGTATTCCATAGCGAGAGCATATAGCCATATGACCATGACGCTGATAAGAGGATCCAAGATACTGGCTAATAGGAGAGGTGGGACTTGTGCATAAAGAGGACGGTCTCAGGCCCAAAGCTTTGTTTCCTGCCGTGGACAAGCAGCCGTCACGGTTGTAAGTTTATATGGACGCCGCGAAGCTTGGCGGCCTCTCCTTCCCGGACTCTTTGGGGAACTGCCAATCATCTACCCTCACTGAAGCAATCTCGCTGAGGCCCCTGCCGGGCGGCCGCTGGCTCATGTTGTCATGAAGCCTGGAAAGGAGACACGGAACATTTATCGGCTGAGATAGACATAGAATTCGCTCTGGCATCTCTGTTTCACATATCAAGTGATTTGCTTCGGATTTTCTGATCATCACAAGCCGTCAAAGCAATGATTCAACGCGGAAGCTGCGTCACGCACACATAATGCGGGGGTTGTAAGCTGGTTCATGTGGAAAGCGGATGCTAGCGGATCGACGAATATATTTTAGCGTCTTTGCGAGAGCATGATGATCGATAAGATGAACTGCATGGAGGCAGAGATGCCGTGGGAGACTGTGCTTAAGAAGACGGTTAGCAAAGCAGAAGCAGTGATGGCGGTGTCGAAGAAAACCTTGGCTGGAAAAGCATTGCACCCAGAGAGCATTGTTAGTCGTTGGCGAGCAGCGCTGGTATCTGTGGGCTTCTTCGTCGCTCGATTGAACCGATGGCAAGTTTTCTGACTGTCGGCGGTCTCCCTCCTGGCCTTATATCTGTCAATCCAAAAGACCTCCCTTTCCAAACACATATCTGTTTAGAAAACCATGGAAGGCCGTCTTTGTGGCTTCAATGCCAGGAGTTTTTCGTGGCATGCTGCGCAAAGAGTTCAATGTAGCCCATTCATAAGTCTTGGGATTACCGACGATCTTCTCATCGACCAAAATCTCGAACCTGCTCTCCATTCAGCACATGATCGTCCGCATGTGCTTGACCGCCTCCTGTTCCTCAATCTCGAGGCGCTTGCCGCCGCAGAAGTCATACAACTCAACTTCGCACTGGATATGAATCAAAGCCGAGCTCTTGTAAGCAGCCTCTCTCTAGTGCCTTGGCATGTGGCATACTGGCTGCCCTCTCATCAGAGCTTGTCTGAGTCGGTGGTGGGATCATTCTCATAATGCCCAGAGAGCGCTTGCTACAACTGCCTGGCATCGGCCAAAGGATAAATCATTCATCAGTATACTCAACCCGCTACCATGACAGTGACCCGCCATGACCATGCAAAGGATCAACCACTGCGTCGCCTGGATCGAATCCTGCAGAGCCTGCCAACGAAGTCATCCTGTAATTCTTAGAGAACCGCTCTGATGTTTCCGTTAAATGACGCCACTGCTGTCGTAAGAGAAGAGGCTATCTTTGCCGCAAGTTTGGCGGTTTAATCGTTCATGTAATCGTCTGACGATACGTCAGCTAAAATCAGGACGAAGAACTAGCGTTGGAACTACTAAAAAGATGCAGGGCGAGTTTTATTTAGACTTCAAGCCACCAACGAAGCTGTCAACAAAGCTGCCTGTAGACACCGAGGCCGCAGAAACGTGCCTTGAGGGCGAGCACCAATGATGATGTCGCTGAAGGATTGAACGCGTTAGTTCGAAGTTGGAGTGTATTGTGCACCCTCAAAGCAGCTGATCGTAATCACTGTCCGAGGTAGGAGGACTGCAGAACTCCTCCATCATGTTTTCGGGGTTCGCAATCTTGAACGGCTTGACGTCCACGTCCTTCTCGGGAGTTTGGCCTGCATCATCGCACTGACCAGAGCCAGCATAACCTTTGCCAAATTCTGTTTCGTTTTCATACCTTGTGGCACCCGAGGCAGCATACAGCACCACCATCAATACCAACAATAAGCGATCTCTAACCGTTCTCCATCTTGGGAGGATGCCATCCGAATTCCAGCGCCTTCTTTAGTTACGCGCCGTCTTCATCACCTCGGATAGTTCGTTCAGCTACTGAGCCTCCTGCAGCGATTTGATGCGCATCATGGGCACATGGTCAATGCCTCCATGCTCGGGAATTTCAAAATCGAAGGTGTCATGTAGTCTTTGAATGTGGCTTCGTGGCGCCTGTCTAGCAGGCCCAGCCCCAAGGTGACGGAAACAGCCCCCATGCTGGTTAACAACAGGTTGTGGGATTTGAAACCGAATGGGTCCGAGAAGAAGCTGTCGGAGTATACAACCTGCGAGGAGTCATATGGGATCTTGGATCGAGGCTGCGAGCTCAAGAACGTGGGGGGAGGGGGGTGGGGTCCGGGCAAGGTCGGACAATATTTCGTCCAGACTGATGCTGTTGGTCCCATTCATAACAGTTGCCCAGCAGTTGAGGGGTTGTTTTGTTCGATCATCGACTTGGGACTTGGCGGAAGCCTTCGGAAATGTGACAGTATTCACAAGCGGGCGACTCTGCGTCCGGGTTCCAGCTTTCTCCTCTTGCTGTTCTTATTGCTCGTCAGATGTCAAGCGACAGGCTTGTCCGAAGAGATTTCAGGGTGAGAGTGACGGCGAAGAAGGGAAATGAGAGTCGATGAGTGCTCACAATGAGCAACGAAGTAGAGAAGTCCCCGGGTGCTTGGAGGCCTCCAGGGGGGCTGGCTGACGGGCATGCGGATGCGCTTCAGATAATACAACAGACTTGAACAGTGCTGAAAGCCAACGCCTTGGGGTCAGAGGTCCGCATTTGCGAAGTCCAGCAATAGTTGCGGTGGCCGCACCCGCTTTTGCTGCGGCTGTTGCACTACCGTAGTTGAGATAGAGGGAAAGGGCCTGGCCGGCACGATCTTGGTTGATTTTGAAGCCTGTTAATGGCATTTGAGATGTGACAAGGCTTTGTTGGGCTCTTGCGGCGATAGGTAAGGAAGATGTTTGCAGGACTGGGAAATGCGAATTTCTATGGAGGCTGGAGGTGGGAGATATCCGGAAAGACTTGGTCAAGGAAGTTGGAAGCGAAAGGTTGACCTGCTGATGGGTAAAGCTGCGACACGTCTTCCCTTACAAGGCTGCTCGGATGCTCAGTTAGAGAGGGGTGTGTCTGGGGCCTTTCAGACATGCTGTTGAGAAAGATAGGCAGTTGGGACTTGTCTGGTAGGCGGATGATATCGAGGTGCGCTCGAATATGGCTCACGTCTTCGCGGCTGGAGGAGGAAGAAACCAATGTCGCCGCGTATGCAAAGAATTCTTCCCATAGGTATCCAGTAGGTACGTGACTTTCAAGGGATGTTCCACCGGAAAGGATTGATACCTACCGATTGCACACCAAGAAATCGGGAGATACCCATGGGTTTGTGGCCAATACCCGTGAGGGTGGCTCTGCCGCACCTAAGTTTCACCAAATAGCTCACCGGGAAGGATTCCAGCTTACTTCTCCCACTCGACGAGCTACTTTCCCCAAATCGACTCCAGAGTGCTGGTGCACTGATGGTTCAACTGCTATCCGGTTCGTCGTAGCCGGCAGAAGTACAACGCTCTGCGGGTTCTTCATGCGCGCCTGGCTGATGGATTGATGGTTTTCGTGGTCTCCTTATTGCTACGTTAGCAAGAAAACCAGTAGGCAACACAAGATACCAAGTCAATGCCGTCGTTCGCGAATCGCTCAAAAGCAGCAAGAGGTTTTGTCAGCACCACCCAAGATATTTTCTTGGTGTCGTCGCAAGCGCAGCCAATACTCACTGACCCAAACACCTTGCCTTTGTCACCATTTGTACTGAACTGCCTTTTCTCCCACGGCAAAAACCAGACCTGGGAGAGGGAATACTTGCGGCCTGATATTAGCATCTGGGGCGACGGTCGTCGGAAGCGGCCGGGATTGCGTTGGGCATCAAGTAGTTTGTTGATATTGCCGTCTGCGTTGCGAATACGAAAAGTAGCGGGTAGAAAGGTGCATTTGAAGGCTGGGCAAATGCGCTGTGATGCGGTTGGAAAACAATTGTATCGAGTCGCGCTCTCGAACATTGATGAGAATATGGATATCCTGTTTCTTTGCGCAGCTTCAAACCCACCTTTTGCGGGAGCTGGAGGTAGACTCCGTGTTGTGAGGGTTCTGCTGTGCGTGGGGCTGGATTGAAGACTTCGATCACGAAGAGGATATGGATAGTATTGGCTGTTCTCTTTGTGCTATCTGAATTGTCAAACATGAGGAGATCCAGAGAGCGTAACGACAGGGCTCCTCGCGTTGACCGTCGAAATTTGCCATTGCTCCTGCATCTGCAGAGGGCTGAGCATGGTTCTGGATCATGGACTCCTTTTCCCAAGGAGAGATCTGGGTGTTGGATGCGATTGGAGTCATGCCCTTGGTGGAGAAGGCGGGTAGAGTTGAACGGCTACATTGGTTGATGGTAGTCCCAGAGGCATTTGATCAGTTTGACACCTTGGACAATGGTTCCAAGAACGGACTGCAAGATAATTGGTTTTACTTCTTTGCTTATGAAAGACCTTCTTCGCGCAAACACTGGCCTTTTCTTCCTTCTTATGCAGAACAAATGCATGAATCTCCACCTGATTCAAAGATCCTCCGCGGTGCGCAAGCCAAAGCCAAGCATATCCGTTCTTTGTATGTGCATATTGACTGCTTGCTACTCTCATGTTCTGCGCAAGTGCAGGCCCTGCTCTGTGGACACAATCTCCACGCTGGGTTGAAGGACGTCTGACTCGCGGACAAGGAGCCGTACTCCCCTTCGCTTGAATGGCTTCCAACGATCATGAAAGCGGGGAAGACTGCTAGCCATATTTCTCAGACGTACCAAGAAAAGCAATTGAAGTCCATTGACGTGATTCGTCAGTGGTACCATGTCGCCATTGCTTGGAAGCAGTTCGTGCTCCAACGCGAGGTGAATGGTAGTGTCTTTGAGAATAACACTCTCGAGACACTGCAAAAGTGGCTCAGCACGGCGAAGCGTTTTCCAGTAGCTGCAATAAGGAAAGTCAAGGGGGTCGTATTGAATGTGCTTGATCTTGGTGAAGAGTTGGGGTTGAGGCCTGTAGAAGAAGCGCCCCATCTTCCAAACATGTTCAGCGTAGAATTGGTGCTTGCCGGGAATGAAGATGTCGCAATCTGTGCGAACGAACATAGGTGGGTGACGAGAATCTGAGCAAGGCAGCACCTCGAAGCATTCCATGACGAGTTTTCGGCCCTTCTTGTTGATCCCACGCAAAGGAGAAAGATGGCGCAGGCGTGCCTTGGCCCTCGATCCGCCGCTTTGCGCGTCCTCGTTTGGATCCGATTGGACTGATACCACCGAGGGATCATCATCTCTTAGTGAATATGGACAAACTCTTTCCAAGCGTAGCTTCCAGACTACTGGCGTTGTCGACTGAAGTATTTCGTCGCGCATCTTTTCAAGGATCATGGAGAAAATCTCGGTTGGAATGCTGGCCGGGCCGACCTGATCGTGCGGAGTGGCCATGATGGACAATTTGGGAAGCTGGCGAAAGTTCAGCCGTCAGCAGGTGATTTTGGAAATTCGACTTGGAAGGGAACCAGGCTCACATATATCGGATGAGATGGAAACGCAACGAGAGTGTCTGGTCGTACGATAGTGGGTTCCGATAGAGGCGAGCAGGTGTCGCGAATGCCGGCGAAGGAAGTAAAGCAGGTGCTGTCGTGAGACTGGAAAAATCTTGGAGCTAGCAGGCGTCTTCAATACCTTGGAGGATTTGTTGAGTTGTGCTGAAAGATGCAGACGAGCCGAGCGAATTTGTTCCATTTGGAGGTGGTCTGACGAAGTGCAGCGGCTTGGGATCTGTCGGCAAGAGAAAGGGAAAGAGCTTGACTTGCGACTCGTGATGTGCCTGCTCCCAATCGCACCCCATGCCCCACTGCAAAGCTGTCTTGGTCAGTGTAAGGTACCTGGAAAAATGTGAGTTCACGCAAAGAACACTAAAATCAGTAGGCAGGTACGGGCGTATGTTGCTGAGGCCCGCCTGCCCGAACGGATGGCGACCACTTGGGTCGTGAGGTAATTTGGTTGCGGGGAGTAGGAAACCGCGACTTTGCTCGAGCAGGCTTCCTACCTGTGCGGCAAATATCGCTCCCACAGTCATGTTCGCCCCGTACACGTCGCCATCTGTACGGCCAGCATTCCCTCTCGGACAAGCCAGATAGCCGCCAGGCATTGGAATGAAGTGGGAATCTTGCTCCTTTCCTGCCAGTCCCTCGCTGACTGTACTTTCCAACAGCCCCCGAGACATATGAGACACCGAATCGCTTCAGAAACCCAGGTCGATGCTCGACTTTGACTTTCGTCCAACGATTCGCAACGGGTTTTCAGAACTCCTCGCAGACACCATGACGGCTTCCCAAGACACCTTGAAGCTGTTGACACGACGGACTACCGTTGTGCGGTGGGCTGTGCCTAGATTACATCTGCAACTCCGACTCTCATGGCCACATCGGTGCGCATTCGTCGCGGCCGACTCAAGTGGATGGCGACAAAGACTTCGGGCTACAACACGATTCGCGGCTGCAAAAGATATCCCGAAAACATCCTTTTTGGACACAAATCACCCCATGGACATGTCAGTCCGGTCGTCAATAGCCAGTCGTTGGGGAAATCCTGTCTCCTTTGAATGCTTTCTGTTAGCTGTGGGTTGGGAGATCTGGCAGTAACATACGTTAAATACGATATTAGATCGTACTATGACGGCACAGTCTATCGCTCAAGCAGCTACCTGTCTGGTGGTTCCTACTAGCAGCAAGCACTCGTATTTGATGCATGCATCTTCATGGCCGCACCGAAAGGTTTGCGTTGAAAATAACCTCCATCATGGGCGGACATGTTGGGATCTCTTGGCTGGGAGGCGCACTCTTTATCAGCGACGCCAGGCGCCGCGCAGCTAGATGCTGAAATCACACTGCCCCGATATTTTCCCGCTGATGGGGTCAGCACTCTGACACTTTCCTGCGGCAAGGCTCACGAGAAAGCATCTGAGGTTCTCGTCAATGATGCCGCCGTAGGCAAGGGCGCGTGCCATATTTGTGACGGCACCAACACCAAGCGCACGGTGTTGCGACACTCACTGGACGTCTCAATAAGAATGCAAGGCTTCGATGTGAGATAAGCGAGCCGATAAGGCTTGGTCTGATGCTGGCAGATGGTGGATTGCCGAGCCACTTGCGTACTTAACTTGAGCCCGTCCAAAGTTCCACCCGATCATGTAAGCAGTGCAAGCCTCGAGGTTGGTGGGTTCTTCAGATGTTGTTGAGCCGGATAGAGCACGCAGAGGGTTGGAGATAGTGATTCCAGTGTGGTGCTGAGGAATTGTGATTGATCTTGGGGTGCAGGGAGTGGCGGCGACTAGAGAAACGCCCTGTCCTTCGCCACAAGAGGCACTGGACCTGACTTCTCGACGGCACGGATCTGAAGGGCGCAGAGGTGGACTCCACGTACGTCGCCGGCAACAAGGGTTTCAGGGACGGATCACATGGAGGAAAATGCGGATTGAAAGCTGGGCAACGACGGCGATGGGAGCTGGATGGGGGTGACGCTGTGGACTTGGAGGGCCTCTCTTTCGGCATGGAGGAGCGCGCTTTGACCGGCCTCACCGAGAGGGCCCCACTTTTGGACATTCCCGGTCAACAGCGACGAAAGTGGAGCCAACCACCCCTCACCGAGCAGACCGCAGAGGTTGGTGCCGTGGCAGACAGCGAAGCTGCAGAGGCATCCGAGTAACATGGAAGGTCAGTCAGGCATCTTCCGTCCAGAAAAGAACGGAACATCGGACTCGGATCGCTCTTTGAAATGGATGTGTATCCATATCTAACCAGCCAGTGGTGCCTTCCGTCGGTCGCGCCCACTGTTCTGCGCCTGCACTTGGAGGAAGAGCGTTTATGGTCCGTTCCTTGAGACTTGAAGAGAGCGGGCTGGCAAAGGCGATCGCGGGCTGCACAATCCCCGGGGATATTTTGTTGAGATGAGAAGGAGGCCATGAAAGGGTGTTGAGAACAACATCCACCTGAGCTGAATGATGTGATACCTGTGGTGCATGTGTAAGGGGCTGGCCCCTAGGCTTGTTCAGCGTAGAGGTGCCGTCGATTGACTATTCTAAGCTGAAGAAGGAAGAAAGGACTTTACAAGGGTAGGCACCTAACAGCGGTGAAGCAGGCCGGGTTAGGCGGCGTACTGC
>NW_026517607.1:0-23077 GCF_026319265.1 Colletotrichum chrysophilum | reverse complement strand
TTTTCCCTACTAACATATTACTATTAACTAAACGTATTAACGACTACTACTACTTAATACACTACTACTCTATAATACTCTATAGTAGTAATAATAATAATATCTTATTATTACTATTACTACTTAAGTTTCCTCCTTAGCTTTAAGTTGTTACTAATACTAATTTTAATAACTTTAGGCCTTGAGATTTATAACGCCTCTAATGCTTATACTACTATATTAAATATTACGTCTATACTAATAGCTTCTTTATTACTATAGGTTAAGTATATAAGTAAAAGAAGGTAAGGAAGTATAGCTTTAGTAATAATATCTACTACTATAATCTTATATATAACTAAAGGAGTTTAAAGAGAGACTTCTATAGTAAGCTATTATTAACTAAGCACTAGAAGCTTACTATATATAAAGTACGCCTATTTATAATATACTAAGATTATCTATCTTAATACTATAGATTAATAGTTTTTGATTATTTAGAATAACCTATATAACTATAACACATCTAATTATACTACTAGCCATACTAAGTATTACTACTAATAGTATAAAGAATACTTTAAAATTAAGTAAGAGGTTAAGAAGCTATTAAACCTAGCTATATTATTAATAAAGCAGATTATAGTAATAATTTATATTAGTAACTACTTATAGTTTAAACTTAATAAGAAAAGTAAGAGGTAGTATATTAAGATTACTACATTTAATATATATAATATTTAGTAGAAGCTTTAGTATAATAAGTATAGCTTATATTTATCATTTTAAACCTTTTTTAACCTTCTTAAAGAGTAAGCTAATAATAATAAGATTATTAGCTTTTTATTTAGCTATAGTAATAATAATAAAAATTAACTATATCTTTTAAACCTCCTTTAGCTATATTAACTTATAAAAAGAGAACCTAAATATTCTATTTATTAATAGTATATATCAAACCAACTACTTTAATATACTACTACTTTAGATTAATAGTATAATAGCCCTCTATGCTACTTTCTTTATAGCTTACTATTTAATTAATAGGAAAGATTATAAATTATTTATATAGCCCCTCTATTAACTATGTAGCTTTATAAAGGAGAAGAAGATCTATATATTTAGTATTATTCTTAGTAATTATTAGAGGTTATTTGAAAATGCAGCTAATAATATCTTCCTTAAAGTATAATAGTAACTTTATATATAGTATAGTATAAAGAATATTATCCTCTATATAAATAAAAAGTAAGTTAGTAATAATAAAGATAACCCTCTTAATAAGGCTATTAATAAGGTTATAAAGTTTTAAAATACCTCTCTATTTATTACTATTAATAACTAACTTAATACTAATAAGTAGAAGTTTCTAAATAGCTAATAAGGCTTCTAATAAGTATAAAACTATATTATATATAATAATAATTATAATACTTTCTAAGATACTTAGTTTAACTTTATAATTAACTTTACTAACTAAGAGCTACTAATTAAGTACTTCTATACTACTTACCTCTTACTTTAATATTAATTTACTATCTATCTTATAAAGAACTATTATAACTATAGTTTAACCTTTACTTCTTATATAGAAAGTTCTTATATAATACTTAAAAAGTAGCCACTTAATATCTATAGTAATCTACTTACTTTATTTAAGTATACTATAAAAATAGTAGAAGATATTCTATAAGAGTGTAAGCATAAGCTTAGTATAGAGAGAATAATAGAAGGTACTATATATACTAAGATTATGCCTTTTACTCTTATTATTAAAAAGATTAGCTTTAAGCCTCTTACTATAATTTATTAGTAGTACTAAATAGTAAAAGATTTACTTAATAACTTACTTAATAGCTTATATAAGCTCTCTTTATTACTAGCTTAAGCTTTTATATACTTATACTATATATAACTACTTTAAAGAAGAAAGATCACTTTAGGTTAGAGATATTAACTTTTACTAATAGATCTTAAGTAAATTAATATACAGCTACTCTATCTTTTATTATACTAGCTGACTATACTATAGTTAATCTTCTTAATATAACTTAAGCGCTTACAAAAACTTAACTTAAATATTATACCTTAAAATTATAATAACTTAATCCTTTTAGAGGTATATTCTATAAGCTATTAATACTATATTAAGTTAACTTAATAAGATTAAACTAATATAATATGAAGAGACCTCTACTTTTTTAAACTTAATAAAGCTACTAAAGAGGTATTATTAACCCCTACTTTAACATATAGTAGAGGTAGGGGTAGGAGTAGAAGTAGAGGTAGAAGTACCTTCTGTAGCTAGCTAGATTGCTTTAAAAGCTTACTTACCAATATAAGCTTATATTTATTATTAATAGTAGTAGCACTAATATAGCGAAAAATTTAGTAGTATTATAGTCTCAACTTATTAGAAGACAAGTTATTATTAGAGGTGCTATTACTACTATTACTACTACTACTAATAAGAGTTATAAGCCTCTAAGTTATATAATATAATCCCTTAGCGTATAGTAGAAGCTAAGGGTATAATAGCTAGAAGGCTAGAGGTTAGCTAGTATTAGATTTATTAGCTACTAAATTGAACTTTTTATAATTAATTAAGATTTAAGTAATTTAAGCCTACTTTACTAAAAGGCTACTTTTTAAGCTTTTACTAGTTAAAAAAAGGGTTATAGACTAACTGAGCTAGTAATTACTAGTAATTACAGTTTAATAGTATTAGTAGCGCTAGTTAGCTAGCTTAGTACTTAAAGTAGGGGGCCTGCGTAGATAAAATTTCAAGCTTATGCAGATAATAAGGTCCTATATAATATAATTTTATTTATAATAGATAGTTAACTAATCAATAAAATATTTATTTCATTAACTTATGTATAACCTAACTAGTCTTAATTAGTTATCTAGCTAGCTAACTAAGACTAAGCTAGTTAAGGTAAGTTAGCTATATTAGGTAACTTAAGCCTAACTAGACTAGTTAGTTAATTAGTTTGACTAAATACTAGCTGACTAGTTTGCTAACCTTGTATATATATATATATATATCAATAAAGCTTTAACTACTTTTAATTTATCTATTTTTAAGTATAGCTATCCTTAAAGACTAATACAACCTTTTATAATATGAACCTCTTTTATAAAAAATAAAAACCTATTTAATATTTCTCTTTTTCTAATTAGCTTTATATATATTATAAGAATTTAATAAGTAAATACTAAAACCTTAAAATAACTTTTTTAACCTTTTTATTAACTAATAGTAATCTTATAAATAAAGCTTATTTTATATTAAACTTAACTAATAACACATTTAAGAAGAGTTTAAAGAAGAGAAAGAGAAGCTTATATATAAGTTAGTAATAATTCAAATAAGCTTAAAGAAATAACTCACTATGATGAATAATAATATAATAAACTTAAAAGAATAAATAGTTCCTTCTTTATCTTTATAATTTATAGAAGCTAGTATAAGGAGGGAGGGGAAGGGTTTATATACTTAGTTTAAAATAGTAACATAAAAAAACTAAAGTTAATCTTAATATCTATAATTATACTACTTAAAAGTAATTTAGCTATTATTATAAAATATTAATTAAGCTAAAGATTATAAAAAGTAATATATTAAGAGGAAGAAAGAAAAGATATAGCTAAATAGAAGAAATATACCTAAGTAGTTTATAACTATACCTTTTCTTAGCTATATTCCTACTACTAAATAATACTAATTACTTTTCTTTTTTTACTTATTACTCTTAGTACTTAATTTCACCTTTAAATAATTATTAACTATATTTAGTAACTATATTAATCTTACTTTTAAAAAAGCTACTTTATATGCCTAACTAGCTTTTTTCTTATTGAAAAATTATATTTTTAGAAGAAATATTAACTACTAGCACTAAATTTACCTTAATAATATCTATAAAAGAGAGTATTTTCAATTCTACTTAACTTCCTTATATATTTATATATAATAACTACCCTACCTTAATAGATCTTTTTATATTTAACTATAATATTTTAATTAAGCCTAACTATTACTTATATATCTTGAAAAACTGTATTTCTTCTCTTTTTACTTATTCTTACTAACTTTTAATAAAACTTATTAATATTATAATTAATGCCTCTTTATTTATTACCTTCTTAACTCTTTTCTTCTTTTAAAAATATCTAGTTATTATAATCTAAGTAAACAGTAATATAAGCTTATTTAATTAATTTTATATATTTATAACTTAATAGCTTCTTCTCTAAACTACTATAAGATCTTATATAATATCTTACTAATCTACTCCTATTTCCCCTTAATCTCCTTCTTTAGGAAATTATTACTTTTAGAACTAAAACGTTTATTAAACTATATAAGATATAAATTAAATTAATAAGATCTAAGAAAAGCTTTTAATTTATATCTTATACTTTTATAGAAACTAATTAGTCCTTCATAACTTAACTCTTTAAGTAGTAAATATTTCTATTTTACTTACTTAAAAAGGACAGTTTCTTTTACTTCTAAATGTTTACTTTAATAACCTTAATATAGCTAACTAAAACTAAAGCTAAACTAAATTTATCTTATTTACTATTTAGTTTAATAGATATCTCCTAAATATTATTTTGAAAATAATAAACCTAATTTAAACTTTTCTTCTACTTTATAAACTTAAGAAGTATTTAAACTAAGATAACTTAGAAACTTCTTACCGCTTGAATAAATATATATTAGTAAAGACTTTATTAACATAACTTTAACTAAACGTTAAGAAAATAGTTTCACTTAAGATAACTAAAATAACTTGAACTAAAAGCTTTAGATCCTGCTTATATAGTAAAGATACTTCTTAGAACTTTATAATATATTTAAGTTCTTATTAAAAAGTATTTCTTAGAGAAATATATTAAAATATACTATAATTTAATTATGAAAGATATTATATAAAAATGTTATATTAAATTACTTATTATCTTTATACTTTTCTATAAAGATTTTATTATTAAATTTTATAGAATTCTAATAAATATATTTATATTATACTACTTCTTTATCTTTTTATAATATAATAGAGGAGAGAGTATTATATAAGTTTAATTATTAATTAATATAGTAGCTTATACCTCTATTTAAATAATACTTAAAACATTATTAATAGAAACAACAGAGAGATATTAGAAACCTCTTTTAAAGTTATAGTTAAAATAATTCATAATTAATATAAAATTTATAAAGCCTTACTAAAAACTTAAAAACTTATTAATTATACTTCTTTTATAATCTTTTAGCTTTAGGTCTAGTTAAAAGAGGATATATAGGAGTATAAGCTATATACTATAGATTTTATTAAATATATTCTCTAAGAGGGAGAATTTAATATTAAAACTTCTTAATTAAAGTTTATAGCACATAATTAAGAGATAAACCTAAACTTTTATAAGAAGCTTTTGAACTATTAAGTTATACTTATAACTAAAGAATGAAGACCTTATAGTAGCTTAATTAAAAGCTTAAAAGTAAATTTTAAATTAAGTTTAAGATAATAGTTAAAAACTAATAAAACTACTTTATAAAGAGATATCTAACAAAGTAAAGAGCTAAATAACTAAAGAGGTTTAAGCTTAAATTAAAGTTTACTTAATTAAGCTTTAGTTACTTAGAACTTAATTAGAATTAAAGAAAGAAATAGAAACCTTCAGCTAATAAATTAGTAACTAAACTAAAGATATCATCTATAGTTAATAATAACCTTAATATTTTTAATTTTATTCTTAATACTAAGAAAAAAGATTACTTAAAATAAAGCTTAAATAAAGTTAAGGATATATAGATTAAATAGAGAATAAGTAAAGAGAATCTATTATATTAAAATTAGAAAAAAGGTTAGAAAGCTTAAGCTATTTTAAATAAATAAACTTAGTAATTTAACCTTAAAGTAGTTCTTTATTACTTAAGATAACCTAACTAAAGATATAGCTTAAGCTATATAGCTTCAAGATACTTTCTCAACCCTACCTATACTAAATAGATAGATAATACTTAATATATAATAAGCTAAATAGATCTAAAGAGAAAATTATAATTATACTTAGGTTAAAAAAGAATTAGTAGAGAGATTAGCTATTAGTTAAAAAGGTAGAAAGTATAAATTAAAAGCTAAAAATACATGAACTATATAAAGTAAAGTTAATTAAGTTTTTTTCTCTTTAGTATATAAAGGGCTTAAGAGATATATAAACAGAGGTAAAGTTCTTAGCATTTTTAGTAATTTTAGCTTAAAAGTAAAAAGCTAGATAGGTATTTCTATAAGTATTAGGCGTTATTATAAAAGGAAATAGTATATGTAAGTAAATAGAAGTTTAATGAGCTTATAATAAAAAAGATAAAGAAGATAGATAAGAAATATATTTATTTTTATTTTTTTAATCTTTTTAAGAACTTTAGTAATTAACTTTTAAGAAAGTTTTAAGATCTTTTACCTTAATTTATAATAAAAAATTATTGATTTTTATTTTTTAAAAACTAAATAAGTATAAGTATTTTGAAGCTTTATTAGTTTTAGTTAGTTTTAATTTCTACTTGATTTTTTAATTTTTATTATATTTCTTGAGTTATTTAAAGCTAAAATAGAGTAAAATGCTATAAAGATAATACTACTAAACTTCTTCTTAGTAGCTTTTTTTCTCTTAAGAGATTATATATATAACTTAAGATATAAAAAGAATAGAAAATATAGATAGAATATAAGTTAATTAAGTTTATATTTATATACTTATTTTTATATTTCTTACAGTTAGCTAGAAAACTAATATATAAGTATTTAGGTATTTTAGGGTTTTTTTTTTGCTTAAAGTAGAGTGTTCAGCATAATTGATAAGTTTTCTCCCTTACCTTATTATAATAGTATAGTAGTATATACTTAATAAGCTTATGTATTAGCTAAATATATAATTATTAGTTTAATTTAAACTATGAAACGTTTCTTAATAATTAGTTCATACTTTTCTATATATATAAAGCTTATATATATATATTAAGATATTATTAGCCACTAGCTAATTATATTATATAGTATTATATACTTGTATTAGTAGTTTGGTTAATATATAGTTATAAATAAGTATTATAGTTTACTTTATACTCTTTTTTTAATATTTTAAACCTAATAATAGTATTTTAACTTATATTTAATCTTAATAAAGTAAATAAATAAATCTTAATATAACTAGTTATTAATATTTAATATAACATTTCCAGTAGAAGAGAGTAAATAAGTAAATAGTAAAGTTATAAAATAAATTAATAATAGTATTATTTATAAGAGTGTTATCTATTGAATTATAAAAGCATTATTAATAATATAAAATATTAATAATAATTATAATAGCTAAAGCTTAATAAAAGCTTAAATTTATACTTAGATATATTACTAAAAGCTAGTATTTAAAAGAAACTAAAAAGTTTATAAAAAAGTATGTATTACTTAAAAAAAAGTTACGTTTTAAATATCTTTAAATTATAAATTATTAAGTTTATATTAGTTATATAACTTACTTCTTTCTTAAATCAAGAAGACTACATAAAATAGTATATATATTATAAAATAAACTATTATGTCAAGTTTACAGTTATAATATAGCCCCCTATAAAAAGATTATGATAAAATCCACCTTATATATAAGTTTAATATAGAAACACCATATAAATACTTTAGCTTATACCTTCTATTAATTAAGGAAAATAATATAGAAACTTTACATATTCCTATTAGTAAATAAACCTTTTAAGTATTACTATATAAAGTCAAATATAGACTTTAGCTAAGTAAACTGATAGAATAATAATAGTTATATTATAAGCTAGTAGTATTATATATAGTAAAGCTAATTATATTAAAACTAAATAAGTTACTAAAGATCTTATAGTTTAACAATAATGCTATATAAAAAATAAGGTTTTAATTAAAGAGGTTATTAGAAGAGATTTTTATAGCTAAAAGTATAAAAACTTTAATATTATACATAAGACTTTATATTTGTCCCTTTTCTTCTTCTTTACTTTATAACTTATAATTAATTTCTTTTAGTATCTATACTATATAAAGAATATAAAAATACTAATTTTATATTAAGTATACTTTTCTTTAGGAAAATGCTAAAGATGTTATTATATAGAATAATATTCATATATTAAATAAAGGTTTTAGCTTTCACAAGTATTTTACTATTAATTCAGAGCGTTTTATTTTAGTAATATTAGATAAAGCTTTCAAGACTACTTCTGAAAAAAATTTCTTTATATTATAATTAAAATAATAAATACTTTAAATAACTTTAATATAGAGGTTATATATATCTAACTATCTTAAAGAGTAGCTTTTCTTCATATAAACTTTTTATGATACTAAAGTAAATATAGTTAAAGCTTAAGTATAAACTTAATAAGAATTAATAAGTATACTTAATACTAACTAATAGAGAGAGTATTATTAATAGTAATATAGTTAGTATAAAGATATTAGCTAGCTTAATTAGAAAAAAAGATAATAATAGTAATACCTTACTTCTAAAGAAGTTATTATAATAGATAGTAAAGTAGTAATAGAAATAATATCAATAATATAAATAATATATAAGAGAGAGAATAAGTTAATAGTTTGATAGTTAGTAATTAAGTAATCATAAACTATATTATTACTAAAGTAAAGTTAAAGGTTGTAAGATTATTTAGTATAGTATATAAATATATATATATATAGCTAAGATTAAGAGAGTTATAATTATATAACTAAAAGCTATATATATTATTAAAAGACGTAAAGTTAAGAGGTTTATTACTTTTAGTAAGTAAGAATTTTAGTAGATAGCTAAATATTAAATTGTTCTTTTTTTATGTACTTTCTTCTTTGTTTTTAAATAAATATCTATTTTATTTGGTTTTCTTTTTTCTTTTATAGTAATATTTAAAATATATTTATAAAACTTTATATTTATTTGTAAATTTATTATTTTCTTCATAAGAGTATTTGAGATATATTTCTAGATTTTAAATAATAAAGCTATATATATGATATAAAATAACTATATTTTTAAAAGTAATATAAAACCTTTTCAAAGCTATTAGCCTTATGTTATAAAATTTATTAAGTATTAACTATAAAAGCTAAAGTAGTCTTTTTACTTTTTATTAATAACTTTCAAGTTATATAACTACTTAGATATTATTTTTATCGCTATACTTTTCTAGCTTTAAATATTATAATAAGTCTTAACTATCTTAAGTTTATAAATATAATATAGCCCCTCTATAAAAAGACTATAGTAAAACTTACTTTATATATAGGTATAATTCTAAAAACACTATATAAGTATTTTAACTTATATATTCTATTAATTAAAGAAATCTTATAAGTTATAAACCCGCAGGTTATAAGGAATGAAGGTGTATTCTAGGAGTAACGATTTGGAAAGATATCTATATTATAGGCTTATTATATCCATATACGCAGCTTATATCAATACTGCACGTTATACAATAAGTAGTGAGGCTATAGCTTAGATTAAAGGTATTATAATAAGAAAATAATGTAAAAACTTTATATATTTATACTAATAAGTAAACCTTCTAAGTATTACTATATAAAGTTAAATATGTACTTTAACTAAATAAACTAATAGAATAATAATAGCGCTAGCTATATAGTATAAAACTAATAGCACTATATATAGTAAGGCTGATTACATTAAGGCTAAATAGGTTATTAAAGCTTTTATAGCTTAGTAACAGCTTTATTAACCCTTTTAATATCATTAATACTACTATAAGAGAGATAACTTTTTAACTAAAGAGGTTATCTTTTTAACTATCTTCTTTTAATATAATAAAGTAAAAGAAAACACTTATTAATTATCATAAATACTAGTACATATTTTAGATAGAAAACTCTTAAAACAAATCCAAGTATTTATGTATTTATTTTTAAAGTAACTATAAGAGATATAAAAATAAGTATATAAATATAAACTTAATTAATTTATATTTTATTCATATTTCTTACTTTTATCATATTTTAAATAATATAGTGTTATTAGAATAAATAAGCTAGTATAAAGAAATTAAATAATATTATATCTATAGTATTTCCTTTAGTTTTAAATAAGTTTTAAAAAGAATAATAAACCCTTTTTAAAAAAGATTAAAAAATTAAACCCAACTAAAATTAGAAAAACTTAAAAATACTTATGTTTATTTGATTTTTAAAAAGTAAAGTTTAATAAATTTTAATTATAAGTTAAACCAAAAAAATCCTAAAAGCTTCTTTTAAATAGTTAATTAGTAAAATTATTAAAATAAATGAAAAGAATATATATATATATATTATTGTTTAGTTTTGTTTTTATAAATTAATTAAAGTTCTATTTCTTTAGATAAACTACTTTTAATATAAGTAAAGCTTATAATAGTATAAAGCCTATATATATATTAGCAGTTTAGTTAACCTATATAAGTAAGTATTATAACTTACTTTATACTTTTTGTCTTAATACTTTAAACCCAATAGTAGCATTTAAACCTATACTCAATTTTAATAAAGTAAATAAATAAATCTTAGTATAACAAGTTATTAACGCTTAGCTTAACTTATCTTTAGTAAAAGAAAGTAAGTAGGTAGGTAGCAGAGCAGCAAAACATACTAGCAAGAGCGTTATTTATAATATAAAACGCTAATACCACTTATAGCTGGAGCCTAATAATAGCTTAGACTTATACTTAAAGGTATAAACTTAATAGTATAACTATTTATATAGCTAAAAAGGTTCTTATGGCTATAGTATAAGAACTTAATTATTTAAATAAGGCTTGAAGCTTATTCTTTATATCCTCTTATATATATAGTAACTTTATATAATATCTTTCCCTCTTATTATAACTATATATAGGCTAAGTAAAGCTATATTAAACAACTTAATGTATAAGACTAAAGTTAATAAAATTAAGGGCTTTAAGTATAGTAACTTTTTCATATTAATAGAAAGACTTTATTTAAATTTACTTAGAAGTACCTACTTAAGATAGCTAATAAATATAAGATATTAAAGTTATATAGCCCTAAAGTTAATATGAAGATAGTTAAGACTACTAATAATAATTCTAATACTTATTACTACCTTATAGACTTCCTTAAGATAGCTAAAGCAGCCTAAAGGCTTCTTAATAAGTTAGAAAGGGTGAATCTAATATTAAGAGTCTAGCTAATAGTAGTAGGGCTCTTTCTATATTAAGACTGCATAGTAGAGCAGAAGACGTTATCTATTATAGTATAGACGTCTGAATAGTAGAGGAGACTTTAATAGAAGATAGGCGGAGATTAAATATAGCGTGAGAGATAAAAGAGACTAATAGAGATAGAGGCAGGCAGAGGAAGACAGTTAACTTAGATTATTATAATAGTTAAAGTCTAACTAATAGAGGAGCATAGAGGTGAAGATAATATCTAAGTAGTTATATAACCTAGAGGTTATTAGCAGAGGGCGAGGGGACTAGTCTAGCTTTCGCAGTTAATACTAGTTAAATTTCACAATACAAGGCTAGGAGCTAATATTTAAACTATACTATTTATAACCTTATTATTATTATCTTTTTTATTACTACTAGCTTCTATCAATAAGTAAATACCTTAAACGCTTAAACCTTTTTCTTCTTCCTCTATTTAGAACTACTACTACTTATTAATTATTAAGTAAATTCACTATTTTAAACTTTAACTATACTCACTACTTTAACTATTAAATCTTTAATAACTACTACTTATACTATTATAATAACCTTATTGTCATGATGTTTAGACTTAACTCTGTATATCTTTAATTTTTCTAATTAATATTAAATTTTATATTATATTAATAGTAGTACTTACTAAAGTTTAATATTAAGGTATTATCTTACTCTTTATCTTTAACTATACTATTAATTGCTTTTCTTACTATTAATTAAGTTACTTAATTACTTATACTCTCTTTATATATATAAATTCCCTTAAAACTTAAATTACTTGTATTTATTTAATTTTAACTCTATTCTTATTAAACTTATATATATAAAAGTATAAAGGTATCTAGGGGCTACTATTATTATATTATAAAATCTAACTAGTTTTAACTATATAAGGTAGATTAGTCTCCTCACCCTCTACTAATAACTTTTAGGTTATATAACTATAGACTTAGATATTATCTTTACTTTTATACTCCTCTATTAAACTTTAAACATTATAATAAGCTAAGTTAACTACTTTCCTCTAGCTATCTCTATCTCTATTAATCTCCTCTATTTCTATACTATATTTAATCTATACCTATCTTTCTCTCCTCTACTATTTAGATATCTATACTACTCTACTAAATATAAAGGCTCTAAAGCCTCTATACTATTATACTATTATAATATCTTCTACTTTATTATATAGTCTTAATAGCTTTACTACTATTAGCTATACTCTTCATATTAAACTTTCCCTTTTTAACTTATTAATGTTCTCTTTAAACTACTTTAGCTATTTTAAGAAAGTCTATAAAGTATTTATAAGTATTAGGATTATTATTAATAACTTTAATAATCTTTATGATAATTTTTAAACTATATAATTTTAATATCTTATACTTATTAACTATTTCAAGTAAATACTTCTAAGTAAATTTAAGTAGAGTTTTCTTATTAACATAGAGAAAGTTATTAGACTTGGAGCCTTTAATTTTATTAATTTTAGTTTTATAAATTAAGTTATTTAATATAACATTACTTAGTTTATATATAAATATAATAAAAGAGAAAGATATTATAGTTATTATATACATAAAAGAATATAAAAAATAAGCTTAAAGTTTTATTTAAAAAGTGAAGTTCTTATATTATAGCTGTAAGAACCTTCTAAGGTACATAAAAAGTTATGTTATTAAGTTTATACTCTTTAGTATAGGTTTAAGCTATTATTAAGCTTTAGCTAATAATAATATTATAAATAATACTCTTATTAATATATATTACTATTCTACTACCTACTTACTTACTCTCTTCTACTAGAAATAAGTTAAACTAAGTGTGAATACCTAGTTATATTAAGATTTATTTATTTGCTTTATTACGATTAAGTACAAGTTAAAGTGCTATTATTAAGTTTAAAGTACTAGGAAAAAAAGTATAGAGTAAACTATAATACTTACTTATATAAGTTAACTAGACTACTAACATAAAAGGATTTAGAGGCTATAAGCTATAGTTAAATTAAACTAACAGAAGAAGTATTAAAAAAGTAAGTATAATATTATTATATTACTTTTATTCATTTCTTCTAAGATCTTCCTTTCCAAGCTTCCTCTAAGTACTAACTAAGTCTTTATTATAAAAAGCTATAATTATATCCTAAACTTATGAACTTTTTTATTTATTTTAGCTTTTACTAACTAAGTTATCGTTAAGTTACTCTACGTTATAAACCTAACCTTTTATAATTATTGTCTTTTTAATTATTATAACCCTAACTATAAAGTTTGATTTATATCTTAATTTAGTTTTAAGTTCTCCTCTATAATTTAAAATAACGAAGTTTATTATTATTATTATTACTTCTCTCTATTATCTACTATAATAAGTAGTTATTAAATACTTAGTAAAGGTTCTATTATTTTATAAAATTCTTATTATTATTATTTTAAACCTTTAGGTATATTTTAGTTTATTTATTCTCAAAGTTTTTTATTTTATACTTCTAAGTTTTATTAAGACAATATTATCTTTTTTCTCTAGAAAAAAGTAATTATTTTAATATTTTAAAACTTTTATTTTTAAAAGTTTTACTTTTTATTTAGTAATACTTTCTTAAATAATACTTTTATTATAACATTTTATAATAGCTTTACTTTTATTTTATTATTCCTTTTCTAAATAGATATACTATAAAGCTACTAGGTATATTAGATAATAACTATTACTTACTTTATTTAAAGTTATACTTATTTTTATAATTATTAAATAAAGCTTTATAATTATTCAAAAAATAAAATTATTCTCTATTTTAAAGCTAGTATTTTTCTTCTGTATAATTATATATCTTTCTATAACTTTATATTATATAAGCTTCATTAACTTTTTATAGATATTTTATTAGCTTTTAATTATTATATATTACTTCTTATAAAAGCGTGTATAATAGAGGTAATATTATTGAGAGTAGGGGTAGTATTTAATATAATAAAACAGGGAAACTTTTCGTTTTATTAGTTATTATAATAAAATTCCCTATATTTAATAATAACTATTCATAACTAGTATAAATAGTTATTATTAATATAAACGAAATAGTACTAATAATAGTAATAATAGGTAGTAGTAATAAAGAGTAGTAGTTAAATAAATGAAACTATTAAATTGCTTGCTTCCTTAAAATCTATTCTAAGTAGAAAAATCTATTATTTATATAGTATCTTATTTTCTTATAAACCCTTACTTAATGAGGTAATTACTTAATTAAGTAATTACTATAATAAGTAATTAACTACAAAAATCTTATTATAAAGTTGATTATCATAGCTTTATTTTATCTAATTCAGTTATTTTAGATCTATAATATTATTTTAGTTATACTTCATTGATTTGTTATAGATTATTAGTTTCTGTTATTTTAGTTTTAAATCTTAACTTAATATTAATTTTAGTTTATAATAACTATACTATTAACTTTAGGAAATTATTATTCTATTAATATGGACTTTTTATACCAACTAACTTAAAATATAGTTTTTATAGTAACTAACTTAATATGTAGCTTTTATTGATTTTAGCTAATTATAAGAATTACTCTAAAAATACTAAGTCCTAACTAGGGTTAGGGAACTAGTTAGCTTTAGTATTTAGTTAGACTAGTTAGTTAACTAGTCTAGTTAGACTTAAGTCACTTAATTTAGTTAACTTAACTTAACTAGCTTAGTCTTAGTTACAATATTAACTTAACTAGAATAAGACTAGTTGACTAGCTAGTTAACTAGTTATAACTAGTTAAATGAATAAGGATTAAGTAAAATATTATATTTATTACAATAATAATTAATTAACAATAATAGTAATAATAATAATAATAATAATTAGTTTTACTAAATACTTATTAATAATAGAAAATTTATATTATATCATCTAAGTATAATTAATATCAAGACATTATAGAAAATTAACATTATATTAATTAACTATAAAAAAGTATTTCTATATGCTAATTATATATATAGTAAGTATATATTTAAAAAGCTTTATATATTTACTTTGTATAAATATACTTAATATTATATCAGCTTAAATAATAGAGACTAATAGATACTCTATCTTAATTAACTATAAATAGGGTTAGGATTTAGTTAAGTTAAGTTGAGTTAATAGGTTAACTAGGACTAAGCTAGTTAAGTTAAGTTAGCTATATTAGGTAACTTAAGTCTAATTAGACTAGTTAGTCAACTAGTCTAACTAAATACTAGCTTACTAGTTTGCTAACCCTAATTATAAAGGACTTATAGTTACCTTTATAGCATATAAAAGTTCATATATACCAAGTATATATAGTTAAATAGAGACTTATAAATACTCTATTTTAATTAACTATAAAAGGCTTATAGTTACCTTTATAGTATTATAATTATATATTATAATCTATGTAGAAAAAGAAACTATATATATCTAGAATATTAATATTAGTATAAGTTAATAAAGGTATAATTATATAAAGACTTACTTAAAAAAAGTAGTTTTTTCCTCTTTTTTTTCTTATTATTAATAATAATAAAAGGATCTTTTTGACTATTAGCTATTAGAAATATTTAAATATGAAAATATAAAAACTTACTTTATAAATAAGCTTTATATAAAAGAATAAAAACATATATATAAGTAAAAAGTATTCTTATAAGTAGTATAATAGTATTACTTAGATAAAGAGGTTATAGTGATTTAAGAAGTAATTAAAGAAGTAAATTAGGAAGTAAAAAGTAAGAGAAAGTAGAAAGTATATATCTTAGGATTTTAGTTTTTAGAATATTCTATAGATTAATAATTAATATATTAGATTAATAATATAGATTAGAAATCTAATTATATTATTAACCTAACGTACTTTATATTATTAATAAAAAGTATAGGTTATTAATTCCAAGAATTAGTAATTAGAAAGATCTAGAAACTCTCATTAATAAGAAGCAGAAGTTTTTAGAATTAAGTATTATTCATATGTATTACTTTAACTAGGTTATTTAATTGCTAATTTTAAAGCCTTTTATTAAATCTAATTACTAATTCTAGCTTAATGATTGATAATTAATAATTAGTAATTAATAGTAGTTTAATATTTACATTATTAATTATTAAAAACTTCTAGAAAAGCTATAAAAGAATAAAAAGACTATTAATTCCCCTTTGTTACTGATTTTTCTTTCTTTCTTTCATATAGTAAAATACTATAACTACTATTATACTATAAGTTATGACTACTACTTAAATCTTTAAAAAACCTATTTGTTTATTCTTTTATAAGAATATTCAAATAGATTCTTTTATTATCTCCTCCTAGCCCTCTAGTCTTATTTCTACTACTATTATTAGCAATATTTCTATTAGAAGTATAGCTAGTAGTAGTATTATAGACTTTTCATATAATAAAGAGGATTATAAACTAAAGCTTAATAATAAGTCTTTAGCTTATGTATTTAAAAATAACCTTCTTATATAGACTTTTTTACTTATTAATAAGGAAAAAGAGAGAGAAATATAAATTAAATCTAGGCTACTAGCTTTATATTATAAAATTCAACTAGTATTAATTGCGAAAGCTAGACTAGTCTTCTTACCTTCTACTAATAACTTTTAAGTTATATAACTATAGTTCAGACTTAGGTATTATCTTCACCTCTACGCTCCTCTATTAGACTTTAAATATCATAATAAGCTAAGTTAACTATCTTCCTCTAGCTACCTCTATCTCTAAGGCTCTTCTAAGCTATACCTACCCTTTACGCTATATTTAATTTATACCTATCTTCTAAGTCTCTTCTACTATTTAGATATCTATACTATAAGCTCTACTAAGCGTAAAAGCTCTAAGGCCTCTATACTATTACGCTATTTAGATAATATCTTCTGCCCGACTATATAGTCTTAATATAGAGTCTTACTACTATTAGCTATACTCTTCATATATTTACCCTTTTTAACTTATTAAGCTTTTAAGCTACTTTAGCTATCCTAAAAAAGTCTATAAAGTAGTTATAAGTATTAGAATTATTATTAATAGCTTTAACTATTTCTATATTAGCCTTAAAGCTATATAAGTTTAATATTTTAAACTTATTCGCTATCTTAAGTAAGTACTTCTAAATAAATTTAAGTAAAATCTTTTTATTATTATAGAGAAGAGTATCATACCTAAAGCCCTTAGTTTTATTAACTTTAGTTTTATAGTTTAAGTTATCTAGTATAGCTTTACTTAGTTTATATATAATTATAATAAGGGGGAAAGATATTATAGTTACTATATATATATAGGAGGATATAAGGAATAAACTTAAAGCTTTGTTCAAATAGTTAAGTTCTTATATTATAGCTATAAGAACCTTTTTAGCTATATGAAGAGTTATACTATTAAGTTTATACCTTTAAGCATAAGTTTAAGCTATTACTAAGCGCTAGCTATAAGTATTATTAGTATTTCACGTTATAAATAACGCCTTTATAATAATATAAATAACGCTCTTATAAATAATAGTATTATAAATAACGCTCTTACTAATACGTTTTACTGCTCTACTACCTACTAACTTACTTTCTTCTACTAAGGATAAGTTAAGCTAAGTATTAATAACTAGTTATATTAAGATCTATTTATTTACTTTATTAAGATTAAGTATAAGTTAAAGTGCTGCTATCAAGTTTTAATATTATAAAAAAAAGTATAGAGTGAGCTATAATACCTATTTATATAGGTCAACTAGACTCCTAATATATATAAGTTGTTATTATTATTATTATTATTATTACTAGTTATTATTATTATTATTACTAGTTATTATTATTATTATTATTATTATTAAGTTATATAAACTAACTCAGTTAATTTATAAGCTACTTATTATACTGTTTTAATTAATAATATAAAAAAAGGGAATAACTAAATTGTCTAAATATTTCCCTTAAAAACTAGATTTCTTTGATCTAAATACTTCTAAACTTTACATTATAAGTATAATACTAGATCCTAGATTTCAAGTCTACTATTTTGAAAATAATAAGCTTCTATACTATTTTCCTACTATTAAAGAGGATGTCATTAATTTATTAACAAGAGAATATAAATTATAAATATATTTTTGCTATTTTTGTTCTATGTTAATCTACTACTTATATACTAATATATTGATTTAGGGTTAAAATAAAAAAAGATAGTTCTTTCGACTCTAAAGATATATTAGATTCTAATATATCTTATAATTCAAACTCTAATAATAACTTTTATATTAGTAGTAATACTACTATAGAAGTTAAATATATTAGTTATTTAGCTAAAAGGCTATTAAGATAAGAAATAAGTTGTTTTACTAATATTAATATATATTATATATTATATAGTTATTAATGTTAATTATAGTTATTAATATTTACTCATAATTATTATAGATTAATCCTTTACTTTACTAGAAAAGTAATAGATATAAATATCTTATATTAGCTATTCCAGCTAGAAGGTATTTAACTATTCTAGTTACTTCTGCTCCTATAGAGAAGGTGGTTTCCATTACTAGTAATATAGCTACTAAAAATAAAAATAAACTAAGCTCTCGTACTATAACAGAATTATGTCTTTTAAAATACTGGAAGATTAATGATTTAAAAGAATTAGAAGAAATATTTTTAGATAATCTAGAAGAAGAAGAAGAAGAAGATTAATTAGTTAGATTTTTATATATATAGTTTATTTAGTTATAAGTTATTTTATTTAATTTATATTATTTTACTCTTTACTTATAAACTATTTGAATTACTATTATTACATTAACAGTTTTACTTTAACCCTTTATTTATTATAATGATAATTATGCTAATATTTATTAATATTTAATTAATTTATACCAGTTAATTAGTCTAACTAGCTAGTAAATTAACTTAACTACCTTAGTATTAGTTAATAAGGTAACTTAATTAGCTTAGTCTTAGTTAGCCTATTAACTTAACTTAACTTAACTAAATCTTAACTTTAGTAATCATTATCTAATTTAATTATAAAATATATTAATATAGTATTATTAATATATTTCTAAATATAAAAATACTAGAAAAAGAGATCTAATTATTTATAAAGTATCATAAAGTATTAAAAAACTTATAAATTATTTAGATTCTCCTATAAGATATATTATTAAACTAAATAAAACTCTATATAGGTTTTAGAATATACCTTTCTTTTAGTGTAAAGAATTTAGTTCTATTTTTAAGAGACTTAGTCTATAAAGTTTAAAAGAGGACCTTTATTTCTTTTAAAACTTTAACTCAAAAGTTATAACCATTTTTTATATTAATAACATTTTTATTCTATTTTATGAATATAATAAGAATAAAGCTTAAAAAGTTAGTAATAGAATTTTCAAAAAGTACAAAATTAAGGAATAGAGAGATATTAAATAAAACTTAAAGATACAAGTTATAAAGAATTAAAAAGTTTAAAAAATGGTTTTAATGTATAACTTATGTATTAAAAAAACCTTTTAGAAGTTTAATTTATAGAATATCATTTACTTATTAACACTTTTTCTTTAAATAGAACTTAAAATAAATAAAAACTAAGCTATATTATAATAAGTTAAAATCTTTTAAGAGATAGTTGCATTAATACTTTATATAACTATATTTATAAAAATAGATATTATATTTATAATAAAACTTTTATTTTAATTTCTTATAAATCTACTTTGAAAATATCTAGCTATTATCAAGGATATCATATAGTATTTATACAAAACTTGATATTTTATAATTTATTTTAGTATTTTAAAAATAAACTTATAAATATTTACATCTTATTCATAACTATAGATGTTTTATTTATAAGTAATAAGATTATAAAATAATCTTTATAAATATATTTTATTATACTATTCAGAGAACTAGTTTAACAAAAAGTAATTTAATAAATAATAATTATAACATTAATTACTAAAATAAAATTTTTAAATTTAATAGAAATAATAAAAATATAATAGCGTTTTAGAAACTATTAAAAATATTAAACTTAAGCTTAATAATATGTAAAATATTTATTATGATAACTAGTAAATAATTAGAAATATTATAAATAATCAAAAAAGAATAAATATTTATTTAAAATATATTAATATCTATAATATATAGTTAAAAAAGTTATTATAAAAAGAGTTTTTAAATTATCTATATATTAATAAATAAAATATTTATCGATAGATCTATAAAAACCTCTTGTAAATAAGATATAAATATTCTTATCAATTTTCCAATTCTATAGATATAGTATAACTACAAAGAATATAAAATAAAATAAAATAAAAATTCTCTTATTATATATAAAACTTAAAAGAAAACTATTTATAAATTTAAAATATCTTTTATAAAACTAAAATTACATAGTTTTAAGCTAAAATAAGTTAACAATTGAAATTATTATCTTAATAAAAACTTAATATTTTTAATATAAAATATCAAAAATATAAATACCTTTTTAGCATCTTCTTTATATAGCTTAATGATATTAATAAAGTTTCTAATATTTTTAAAATTTATATGATATTTATCAAAAAATTGATATCTATTTTTTAAGAGGTTTTCTAACTATTTATAAATATTTAATATATTCTACTTAAAGAAGTTATGATATTTAAAAATTTAATATAATATATAAAGAGATTTCTAAAAAGTAATAATTTTAAAATTAAAATGAAAAACTTATAAAACTCTAAATAATAAAAACTTTATATTAAGAATTTTAAAAAAAATATTAGTTTAAAAAGTAATTAAAATAAATTATTAAAAAGTAAGAAAAATACTTTTAATAATAAAAGTTAAAAGTATATAAATAGAATTATAAGGAGTTTAATATTTCTAAAGAAAACTTATGTAATCCTTTTTAATAGATATTATAAGAAAGAAAGCTTATTTATATTAAGGAGGTTTTAAGCCTACTTAATAGGGGTTTTCATAATAAGAGAAAAAGTAGTAAAAGCATTTTAGTTAGTACTTAGTCTAATAGCTTTATAGTATACATACCTAAAGGTCTAAAATAACTACTTATGCTAACTTTAACTTACTAAATAAAAGCATGTAAGCTACATATATATTTTATCATAGCTATTAGCCTTACACATATAACTTACGCCATATAGAGATAGCTTCATAAGGTCTTTACCTATAGAAAAGCTTATCTTAGCTATATACTTAAGATATTACTGCTTGCTAAGCTTTAAACGTATTCCTTATCCTATAAGTAAACTACCTAGATCTTTATAACTTCATAATATATTCTATCCTACTTAATCTATAAGGCCTTATACTATAGGACTTTACTTAAAGTATACCTTAAGATATAACAATTAATACTAACTATAAGGCTAAGCTTACTATAATTAGTAAGATAACACCTTTCTACTTATAGAGCTTCAAGAATAAAATAACTATAGCTAAGTTATACTTAATAATCTTAAAGGCTAATATTAGCAGTATAGCTATAAGAAATACCTATATACCTTAACTAAAAAATATAGCTATATTTACTATTAATTCTAACTATTACGCTTATTTTGATACACTAAAGTAAGTAGTAGAGAAGAAGGCTAAGTTAATAGAAGGTATATATAAAAATCAGAAGATAAATTAAAAAGTTATCAAAGGTCTATAGTGATTAAGTTTAGTTGAAGTTATGAACTTATTATTGAAGTAATATTAAAAGTGATAAGATTATTCATAATAGTATATACTTAAGCGCGCGTAGGAGAAATTAGGCTAAAGCTAAGATTATATAACTAGTAAGCTGTTAGCTAAAGGGGGAAGTTAGAGGTTATTATAGTATAAGTTCTAAAAGAAAGTCATAGTAGCTAGCTAAAGGCTAAAAAAGCTTATTGATAAAAATATTTAAAAGAAATAATAATAAGGGGAACGTTTATAAAAAAAGAAATAACTTTAAAGAAACATTTAATATATTTATTAAAGATAACTACTTAATATATAATAAAAAGAGAGTATATTTTATTATTAAATAAATTATTAATAGAAAGAATCTCTTAAAAAAGCTAGAAAATATATTATTTATAAAATAGCTTAATACTAAGAAAGTTTATTAAAAGAAATATAGCTTTATAAAGTACTAAAAAAAGAACTTAATAAATATTTAGCTTTTAAGTTTTATTCTAACTTTTATAAAAAGTAGAGATTTAAGAAACTTATAAAAAGTAGAGGTTTTAAAAACTTTTATTTTATTTTTACAAATCTTCTTTTTAGCTAAATTATCTATAGTCAATTACTATATAATAAAATATTAATAAATAATAAGATAGTTTTAAACTTTTATAGTTTTATAGCATTTTAATATTAATAAAAACGTTTTATATTTCTATTAAATATTTTATCAAGTACTATGAATATATAAGAAGTATTATTACTTATTAGCTAAGAGATATTCTTATACATAAGAATAAAATATATATCTTATAAGGTTTAATTTTAAACTAAATATAAATAATATTAAATTCTACTATAATAAAGTTTGATTTATTACTTTTTTAAGAGATTTTAAATAGAATAATTGTATATTTATTATAGTTAAAATAGAGGTATTAATTATAATATCTTAAGTTAGAGAACTACTTATAGAAATAAAACCTATTACTATAAAGGTTATTAGTAATATACTTAACGTGGTTCATCAGTGAGTGGGCCACCATCAGTGACCGGGCCACTTTTCCCACCTTCATCACCTTCTAGCTTTAATACGTCCTTTCTTCCACAAAACAATGTCTAAAACCTCGCCCGAACACAGGATCATTCTAGCAA